>NC_041392.1:95520129-95520709 GCF_002162155.2 Triticum dicoccoides | reverse complement strand
GTAGAGACCTTTTTTTTTGTGTGTGGGGGGGGGGGAGGGGGGGAGATGGGGGATGAGGGCTTTATTCAAACGAAAGTGCTCCTGCACTGTCAGCCATGAGAGTGCTCCGGTAGCAACCTGCCGTGACGGGATCAGTAAAGCCTAAACCGGATCAATAAACGTATATCTGCCGGCGAGCGCACCGTATACGCCTGTTCCACCGTACCTATACATGTGTGTTGGCCCTCTGACCGCATTGAATGCCCGGTTCCACTCGCCAGTGTTCGGTTGGCACACTCACTTAGCGTGAGCAGGCAAGACCGTGTGCACCATCGCCACTCTCTATCCTCTTCCTCTCCTCCCCAACCACTCAAAAAGAATCTCATCCTCTCCCCGCAAACCCTAAGCAACTCGCCGCCGCCCCCCGCCCCCAAATCCCATCTCGTCCTCTAAGCAACCCGCCGCCTGCCGGCCGGCCATCCCCCGCCCCCAAAAAACGCTCCGCCCGCCAGATCGCCGCTGATGGCTTCTGGATCTACTTGTTCCGGCTCTGTTCCCCTTGGGAGGAGGGGGCTGGTGTCTTGCGCGCACAGCCCCGACT
>NC_041392.1:95512920-95519778 GCF_002162155.2 Triticum dicoccoides | reverse complement strand
GGCACCTGCCTCGGCCTCCTCGACCCCGTCTCCAACATCATCCTCAACACCCTCGCCCTCCTCCCCGAAGGCGCCGCCGCCGCAGCTTCCACCGTTCCACCCGCCACAAAGAAGTCCAAAAGACTAGTGCGCAACGACTGGCACGAAATTGCAAACAGGTCCTGCCAAAGTCTCCTGGCCTTCCTCATGGTATACTTCGGATGCCTCGAAAAGGAACAGGCCGCCCGCTACCTCTACTGGGCCGACGCCAATCTCAGCCTCGCCGTCATGCTCATCCAACACGATCTCTATGTGGAGGGTGAAGAAGCAGTACTGGACCCTGAATCCGACAGGACGCAGGCCGCCCTCGAGTGGGCGGCCACCATGGCAGGTCACCCTTCGCCCGGCGTTTTGACTCAGCTCATGTCATCCCCGCTCAAAGAGGACGACTTTCACCTTCTGGAGAAGCTACTCTTTTCAGCAGCAGATGGCCCTCTCACGGTTGCGGATGTCGGAGCCATAGACCGCATATTGCGCATGATGATGAGCCCGCCCTATGTTGCCACCATAAGCAGAAAAGGGCCAATTCTCCATGTCCGTAAGAACCTCGACGCTGTGTGGTCGACCACCCCCTCCACTACAGAGGACACCGCCACCGCCCTCTGCTGGGACGGAAAACCCATCTCGTCGCTGCAGTGCGGACTGTCTGACAAGCTGCAACGTTGCCTGGGAAGAGCGGATGGCCTGGAACAATATTTGAAGAAGACCCCGTGCAGCGTTGACGCCTGCGATTACCTGCAGACTCTCAAGATGCGCCTCCACGGTATGATTCACAACTTCTGCATCAAGGCGCTCAAGCTGCTGCCCACACCATCGGGCTCGCTTATGTGTGGCTTCCTCATGGCCGGCCACTGCTACGGCTCCATGGACCCTGTCTCTAACATCATCGTCAACTCCATTTGGTACAACTTCCTTGGCGGTCCTCTCCCAGCGTCTGAAGGCAGCAAGATTGAGCAATACAATGACATACTTGACCCCCTATCTCTGCTCCGCACACAGGTCCACTCCCTCAAGGGCCTTATGGAGCTTGCCACATTCGCCGGCCCCCAGTTCTCAACAGAGGCTTGTGCTCTAGAGTTGCTCTGCGGTACAAAATGCGACATTGTTGACATGTTACAATCATCGCTAAAGATGATTAAAAAGAACCACTTCCATGAAGCTGCCAAGGCCGCTGGACACCCTCTACCGCTTCAGCTGGGTGAACTGCACCGGCTGCTGGTGGTGTTCCCCGAGCAGCGAAGCGTGCTGCTCTCCTTTATGACAGAGGCTCGAACTGACGGTACCGTGTTGCGCCTTGATGACATGACACTTCATATTAGGCGCATGTGGAGCAGATACTCGAAGGTTCGTGTCGGCTGCTATGAGCAAGCTCCTGATCTTTTTCCAGAGTCTCGGAGGTTGGTGGCTAGCATGAGATCACAGTATGAGGAGGGGAGGAGCTGGTTCCGTTCAAAGATTGAACAGGTGCTGAAGGATTACACGACCCAGCATTTTTGGGTAGGTATATCCTTAGCTAGCTGCTACGTACATTTGCTTTAATTACCTTCATTTGGCCTACTCTCTTACTCGACTTGCTTGCTTCTTGTTGTAGGAACCACAGTATAAACTTGACATTATCTGTGGCGTGGAGGAAATCAACCAAAGCTGCCCCCCCTCGGGTAAGATGTGCTACCGCGTGAACTTCACTGCTACTTCCGATTTGCAGCTTCAGAGGACGCTATTCTTCGCCGAGTTTTTGTTCTCAGGTGGGCCAAGGCCAGAGACCTGCTGCCCTCTACCCTATGAGTATGCAGGTAAGCCCCCTCTAGTTTCTCTGCGGCACGGCTGATTGGCTTTTTATTATCGTGTGTTGTAGTAGTCTCACTGAACCATGCATGGTCGGGTTTAATTTTTTGATAGGCCGTTGCTACTCTGGCGTGCTTACCGCAAGGAAAATCGTGTATCCAGATGACGCCAAATACATCCCGCACGATATCACCCATGACGGTACCTGCCACGTGGATGACATGCTAGAGATGGACTTCGTCCTCGGTTCCGAGAAAGACGTGGAGCTTGTGGAGAAACTCAACAAGATGCACACTGAAGAGTGAGTCGCGGCGGGCAAGCTTGTGTGTGATATTATCAGCTGTGAAGTTGGACCATAGTACTATGCTTCCTGCTGTGTGTTATGATGTTCTAATTAATGAGCATCCTGCATTGTAGTATTATCTAGACTGGATGACATTCTTCAGCATGCATGTTTGGTTGCCTTGAGCTACTCTTATGCACGTCTCCGTGCCTAGCTTGCTTGCTTGGCCTTGTTAAATTTGTGTGTAAACCAAGTTGCTATCGTTATGATGAACTATATATAGCTTATTCATCATTATTTGCACTGTGATCTAAGCTGTCCTGTCTAATTATTTTGACACTCTTGCTTCAATACTCGCTTTTCTTGGCTTCACTCAATAGCAGATACACACGGGCGCTGTGCTAGTCAAGGAAATGTTGAATTTTCTTCAGCAACTCCATGAAGTTTAACACATACATAAAAATACTCTTATATTATGAGACGGAGGGAGTACAATATTCGCATAAGATAGAGAAATGGTTTTTTTGAGGGAAGGCCATCATGGCTAGCTTTATTAAACTCAAATAGGAATTACATCGTCTAGGAGTTTGGAAACCAGACAAGCCCCATCAGTCCATGAACTACAAATCTTATTACAAAAACAGTAACTAGCTAACAAAGATAGAGAAATGGTTTAATAAAACGTTACAGCGTGTTTCAGCCATCTTTTACTCACAGGACTACTCGTGGCTTCAGTGGCAGCAACACACAAGCATTGTGCTACTATAAATTTTCAAATGAGAAAGGTGTGGTAACTCTTTAATTGAAATGTTCATGTTACCCTGTATGTTTTGGAAACGAGTCGAAAGAGTGCATTTTTTTCAGTATAGGATTGTATGGAAATGAATGATTCTCTTCTGAATATTGCAGTTTTTATGACAAATTGTTCAATGTTGTTAATTTGCAATAGAAGCATTTTCAAGATTGCAAGAAATAACACTCTGGAATTGCAAAAAAAAACAAACAATTGTGCTCTGCAATTTTTAATCAAACTTATCATTTCTTCACTTAGATAAGCATAGATCATTTTCAAGTAAGAGAATTATAATAGTGCAAGCTCTAGATTGCTGCTTATAATTCAAAATACTCTTGTGTTGTCTTGATAAAGTAGTTTTTTACTTGCAGGATGTGGGGTTACAGTTGGAAGGGATAAACCTTGCTGGTTATCGCCAACCATTTGAAGAACATGGTGCCAATGGAGAGTATCTGTTATAATACAGAGAGATTGTACCACACATAGTAAAATGTTGAGCCACATTACATGTTCTTCCTTACTATATTTTACGACATATCAAATTCACAACATACACCAATTTGCCAAACAGTTTCCACCAATGACAGCAAGATAGGAGGGAAGGGAGGCGCTGGGGTCGCCATTCGTGTCACTCGAGCAATCGACATGGGGGCCTTTTCTTTCTCAAGAACGGACTTCCATGACTGACACAGGTGTCAGTATCTTTCTTGAGCATAGACCTCCACAAATAGGCTCACATCTGTAGTAATATTTATGTAGACATACGTTGCACGTGCACACTTACTAGTCCGACCGGTACATTAAACGACTCTAGTACTCCATTTATAGTGATCAAGCTATCAAAAGTCGGATCACAGATCAACAGCAGCTGAATCATACTCCCTCCATCCCAAAATAAGTGACTCAACTTTGCACTAACTTTGTACTAATGTTAGTGCAAAGTTGAGTCACTTATTTTGGGACGGAGGGAGTATTAGATTGCCACAAGATGAATACTCGCTTGCCAATAATATTATGAACAGATCAATATCCGATGATGAACTGATACAACAACATCGATCCATCATCGCAAGACCCTTTTCTTTACAATTAGAATAAAAGCAAAGCCGGAACCAAGGTAGCCAGTCATCATCCCCAAAAGTCAAACAGGGCCCCAAACAAGACACATCAGAAATACTACTAAGCCATTACAGCGCCTGAACCTGGAGCATCACAAGAACGATGCTACCACCATGCCAACTGCTACTTGACATTACCAGGACCAAAATATTATATAGGCCGCAACCAAAGCACTGCTGCGAGAACTTGGGCACCCAAGCAGCCGGAGGCAATGAGCCGCATAGACAGTCGGCGAGCGAGGAATGTCAAGCCCTTGTTCCTTCTAGTCCACACAAGCATCTCATTCTCCAAAAGCACCGAATTTATCCAAAAACGAACCTGTAATGAAACAGTAGCATAGCGGATCAAATCTCAATAATCTGGAAATACTCTATCTAGCGATGAACACAAGGAACATTACTGGTTTAGATAAGCACTTGCTGAAGCAATTTGCAGGAGCACAAACGCTACCAGGCTGATGGATTTGAAGCCGTTTACGTGCCAACGTGGCATCATAAACAAACTAGCTAGCCAGATAAATAAGCAGCAGGACATGCATTTCAAACACAAAACACCAGCAATTTATCCCTATATATAAGGCACTATTGTGTTGAATCACAAAAGATTAATCACTTTTATCTACTAGACCAACAAGTGCAACCAGTAAATAGAAGCTCAACACTAAATAGAAATCTGGTTTAAGAAACAAGTCAAGCTCCAGATTCAGCAAACATTGAATACAAGCCAGGTTTAAGGTTGAGGTTGATTAAGTCGACCAAACCAAGCACACAAGTTAATTTGAAAGACACATCTTACAATCTATTTCAGCCCTCAAAGCCGACGCACAGCACATAGCCCAGCCGAGACAAAAACCCAATGGGCATACCAAAAATAAAGCAACATGTGGATAACATTGACTAAGAAGTGACAGCTAGTATAAACACCAAGTAAATCAGAAACCAGCATCAAGAACCATATCCTGGCCACATGATCAAGTCGTAGAATTCAGATTTCATAGACAATGTCAATCACTTAACTACTTGTTCATTTAATTTAAAGGTCAAGTTTAGGGTTGGTTTCAGTGGTGATACACAGTTCCCAAGTCAGGCAACAAGTAGGCGATGGTTTAGAGCACTACAAAAAAAAAGGAAATGCATCTTTCGATAAGCATCAGCATTTGCATCTCATACAAGGCAACAGAGCAGAATTCATCTTAGCCAGCATTGTGTCGAATCACGAAAGAGCTTACCCAAGTTTGATCATTCAAGTCCAAATCAGCTAATAGAAGTGCAACCAGCCACAACCTTACAGCAATACCAAAATCTTTACTATTAAATGGGAGTTGGTGATGGTGGTACGTCGTCATTCAACACTCAACACTTATCATCGGACATATTCAGACCGTTCCATCTACATCCAATACACAAAAATGGTAAGGTCTAAAAGTAACCACCGGCCCACAGCAATACCAATTAGCTAGGGCTGATTAGCCTTGGAAGAAAAAGCTAGATACACTGCTGTTTAAAATTAAGAAAGCTAGCTGTCTGCCCTAAAAGAATGTCATGGTGATTAGCTACGCTGCAGATTCTAAAAAAATAACTAAGCTTCTCTAAGAAAATCTAGATACACGTACCTAAAAAAATCTAGCTATACCTACACAACTGATTTTCAACATTTATAAAAATCCAGTGTGTATCTACATAAATAAAATTGAATTCACAGAATAAGAGTGAACAAAAGTTTTGGGGATGGGAATGTTTTTTAGCAACAGATGAACAATTATGTGACCAACAGTGAACAACTTTTCTCTTAGGCAATGGGAATATGTTTTAGAAGTATTTGAATAAATATAGTAACCGCTACTATCAGTTTTTCTTTTCCAAAAGATGAATAGTGTGGAAAAGATAAATTAATACCATGAACATCATTCTTGGCAGTGAGAGCAATTTTGCACAAAAATGAACATTTTTAGAGATTACTTAGAAATGAGAAAAGGATATTTTTATAACAATCCCCACTTCATAGAAAACTTTTATGAGCAGCATTGAAGAAATTTCTTTCTTAGTTTATGAATAATGAATAAAGGAAAATGTATAAGAAATAAATCCATGGCTAAAGAAATAAATCTCAGGAGGGAAAATAAACGAATTAACACATGTAAGTTCCCATGTTAAAAAAAGCCGGCCGAGTAACGCTATGATGTAAGGGATACCGCCATATTGTCAACTTTAAATTTTTAGTACCATATGAATTTTTGTCTGTATTGAAATTTTTATACCAGTGAAATTGATGTTGGTGGCTATTTCATACCACACTTCTTGAAAAGCACATGCGCCCAAACTGGGACGAGTGTGCCATAGGATCGCAACAGTCGAAGGCTGTGGGTGAAGACGACTATGTGAACTTAGACATAGATATAACCGCCAACAATCATTTTTTGCAACAGGTAAGAGTTGGAGAACAAAAGACGAACAGCCTAGGTGGAAAATGAGGATGGCAAGAAATAAAAAAAAATGGAGAGGCAGAAGGTCATGTGTTGGTTGCCGACAAAGAAGTTATCGGAGAAAGAACACCAACCATTATCTTGATAGTTGAAAACTACATATATCACGTTTCACGCGCACCTTGATGAAGTACAATTGTTTGTTTTTCCATGCAGCGCACGGGTATTTAGCTAGTATACTATTAAATATGAAGAACTCAAATCTCCAGGTTAAGCCACATTAAATGAATGGTTAAGGTTAAGCCACATTAAACTCAACCAAAACCAGGACAGAGCCATATAGTCAAGCACACGATAATGCTAAACACACGGACCCTATACAGACGTTTACAGACTCCTTCCATCTATCTAAATTGA
>NC_041392.1:95508067-95512513 GCF_002162155.2 Triticum dicoccoides | reverse complement strand
CTCCTTATCCAATCACGTTTTGCCAACTGGAACTACCCCTGTAAAACCCCCGTAAAAGTCCGTCATCACTACTCTCAGGCACATGATCAATATGCAGTCAAGTTTGAGCAAAATGACCATCGACTAACTCAAAACCTACAAGGACTGGTATTTGAGCAAATCATCAATATTATGCTACCAATTGATCAGTTCAACCTAGCAATGATTCTA
This sequence comes from Triticum dicoccoides, assembly GCF_002162155.2. NCBI lineage: Eukaryota > Viridiplantae > Streptophyta > Magnoliopsida > Poales > Poaceae > Triticum > Triticum dicoccoides. The sequence goes on along the minus strand of NC_041392.1, from coordinate 95,512,303 downwards.
ATAAATAAATAATTGAAACCAAAACAGTAGCCAATCTACTTGATAGAGCACCTAATCAAGCCAAGTAGAGCAAAAAAAAGTAAGGACTTACTAAACTGCAACAATTACTAGAACCAAATTAACCAAGACCAGTGTCTAGTGAACCAGATCAATCAAGACATGCCTATCAAGAGTAACCAAGGGATGTAGCATTGTTTTGCTCTGGAAATCATTCCAGCAAAACACATACAACAAAGACTACATATTCACATGTTCATCATCACCTCGGTATCAAACATCAACTCCACTGCTTACTACAGTACTTATTTAATCCTCAAAGTGGAGAAAAGCTTAAGTTTCAGTGCAGATGAATGATCTACAATGGTGCATATGTATATCAAGACTATTGTGTACCACTATAAACTGGAAAAACAGCCAAGTACAGTGGCATATAATTCTGGTATCTCCTCATAGTCAATCAATTTATCTTCTTAGAAAATTACCTATCTTTTTAGTGGACAGCACAAACCAAATACCAATATGTATGATGCAACCAGAAAACACTTGGATCTAAAACCTTTACATCACAGATAGGTATAAACAAAATCAAACCGCATTTCTACACAAAAATACATACAAGTCGCAGTTCAAGGAAAATAGGGAGTAATCGAGAGAGAACGAGAGACCTTCAGTGGCACGCCAGTGGGGGCGCGGTGCTGTAGGAGGTACCAGTCGAAGAAGGCAGGGGCAGCATGTCGTAGTCGACGCCAGCAGCAGCAGCTCAGCGGACACAGACGTCGACAGCACCAGCAGGAGATCCGGTGGACAGCACCACCACCACAGCACCCCTGGATGTCAGCACCGCCACCGGAGGACCCACCACAACCACAACATCACCGGGACCTGAGCAAAAAATCAAGTTAAAGCACACATTGATCAACTACAAATCTACAGTAGCATTACACACTAGTATGGCTGTTGGTGAATACCCATTTGCACTTTAGCAGGACTGCTAAATATGGCTATTCTTGAGTCACAAAACAGGGGAAAACTTCTACACACGAGATGAGCAAGACATGGACCTGGCATTCATGCCGCGACGTGGTAGTGGCTCAATCAGCAGCAACCTGTCCATGGTTGACATCAGAGAAGCAGGAGCATGGTTTTCAAGTCGCGGCTCATCCGAGTCGCTCTGGGGTAGCGACTCGGAAAAAGTCGAGCCTGCAGTTGTGACTAGTCGTGACTCGCGACTCGAGTCGACACTAACAAGTTGAGTCGATATATTTTTGTGACTCATCGACTAGTCGCGCGACTCGAAAACCATGAGCAGGAGTAGGTCGACCTAGTTGTCGCCGCTAAGGCTCTACAAATGGTCCTTCTCCCAGAAGGCAAGCGATGCCGCAGTACACAGCCGGTCAGAGATGGAGCCGTGCCAGGAAGCCTGCACCAGACCAAGATGATGAGATCGTCATAACAATTCAAGATCAAATCCCTCTCTACTACAAACAGGTCACATATTGCAATAATGCGTAGATTGATACTAGCAAAGAGCATACTTATGCATCAGCGTGCTCTATGTAAGTTTATGCCAATATGACACAGCAGGAAAAAATGCAAGTCTCACAAATGTTCTGCATGCTTCCTTCAGCCAAGCAATATTACTACTCACTATAACGCCAAGGCGCAACCAGCAAAGAAGTGCACAACATGAAAAAACAACAGATTCTGTGGGTAAAAAATCCTATGCTATCAGAAGAAAGCAGAACCAAAAAAAAAAGTGATGCCACACTGTAAAGATAATGTGCATGTACGTGGCTGCAAATGCTCCAGATTTGATTTGTCAGCACAATTATCAAAATTTTACAAGAGCAATGAATTAATGTGGATTTAAATTACTATCTTAGTGGTAAACTCATTAAACAAGGTAAATAAATAAAAGAACACACAGGTTGGGATCCCCACTTACTTACATTTCCGGTAAGACAAAATACATTACTTATATTGTTCCAATCTACATCGACACCCACACTGACCAAACCTTACAGCAAGAGAGAAATCACAGTAGATTTACACAGAATTACGAAACAAACAAATCAAATTACTAAACAAAATGACACCTGTTTGATAAGCATTAGAATTATACACAAGAACTAACTAAACGAATCACAATTAGCAGAACAATCTTCATTTCTCAAATGCATCAGATCTACAAAATAACTAACTGACAATCTATATATTTCTGAAATCAAAGTTGCATAGGGATGAATCAGAACAGGAACACGACCTTGATGACGTCGGCAGTGACGGAGCTGAACAAGGTGCGGCAGGAGCTCCGGTGGGCAACGGAAGCAGCTCCGATGGACAGCACCACCACCACAGGAAAACCACCGTGACCACACCAAAATCAGCAGCCAGTCCACAGCATCATCGTCAGAGAAGAGCGGCACCAGGAACTCCGATGACAGACAACCACCGGAAGGCACCACCGCCAACGGAAAACCACCGCCTAGCAACAGCATCATGACCTGACCAAAACCACAGGACGCATTCAACGCGGATACGTTGCAAGCAGGCGTATACAAGACGGAATCGAGGTTAGACGGGAGGGAAAAGAGAGATAACTGCTACCTTTAAGGCGGAGCTTGGGGTCGTCGGAGCAGCGAGGTCGCCGAGCGGGACAGGGAGCACGGTCACCGGACGGTGCAGGAGGGAGGCGGAGGCGAGCACCTGGTCATGGGACTGCGCCATGAGGCCCCGCGGCGGCGGCTGCTGCAGCTCGGCTAGGGTTTCGGGTCCGGGGGCGCACTGGCTCGGCGGGGAGGACAGCCAGCTTTGGGGAAGTCTGCCGGCCGTGGAGGGGAGGGGGTGGCCGGCGAGGCTGAGCTAGGGTGAGGCTGGTCGGCGGCTCGATGTGGATCGGGGTGGAGAGCGGCCGCACGGTAGAGAAAGGGGGCGGTGGGGAGAGAGGGGCGGTGGGCTGCGGGAGAGAGGGTAGGGCGGCGGTGGCCGGAGGTGGGGAAGACGGGTGGCCGGCCGGCGGCGCGAGAGGGGAGCGAGGCGTTGTGGTGGAGGGGAACGAGGGAGCGTCACGAGGGACAGTGACGGTCTGTGGATGTGTTTGGTTCATGGGATAATTTTAATGGATGTGGGTACCCCCAACCACCCGGCTAGGCATAGCCAATTTTTCTGTTTGGTTGGTGTGGATGATGTTATCTTGTATTTTCTTTGGTTGGAAGGATAAGTCATGGTTAGGGATGGCCATTGGAGTGTTCTGAAAAATTAAGAAAACTCAACATACACAACTTCTGTCAAGCAATAATAGTAGGAACATTAGGATATAGCAAACATGTGAAACGGAAATTGGACAGAAACTCTGGGAGAGGGGATCCCGTTCATGTTTTCCCTGTCGCCTTTGAGCTGATGCATTATAAATATCAATCAAATCAGCCACGCACACGGCACTCAAAGTCTCAAACAACACTCACGGTCACGGATCCGTGTGGCAAGCACAGCGCGCAAACACAGCACGCACAACAAGTGCACCACGCACAACAAGTGCACGCACACCATGCCTGGCGCGCGCGTATCCACGCGTGCGCAGCCGACGCCTACGCTATGACAGTTGCGGTTGTACCGGCCGGAGAGAGGCGCCTCCATTCACAAGGCACTGGCTGCCGCACGCGGCAATGACTTGTCCGCTGCCATCGCCGCCGCCCCCGCCATGACTCCGATAGCTTGCAGCTCAAGCACGAGAGAGAAGAAAGGAAGGAGAGGGCGTGACAAGGAGGAAGATGAAGAAGGAGAGAGGCATGCCGCTGCTCACTCAACCTCCGCCGTCGCGAGAGAGGAAAAAGGTAGCGTTGGGGCCGTTGGGCTTTTCAGGGAGGCTAGTAAGCGTGCACGTGCAACGCACGTCTTCATTAACACATAAATTGTACTCATTTATATGCAATAAGGGCATACACACATAAAAATATGGAAGTGGCCAAGTGTAAATCGACTGGAAATGGAAATATAAACCGGGCCAGTCGATTCTTTCCGGCCATCCGATGCAAAATGAACAATACCATACCTTGTTCAACCTCAGGAGTTTCTTCTACCTCCGACAATTTCTTTCCCCAGCCGTCCCATGGACCACCGGCCGGACCGGCAACCACCACCGTCCGGCCCTTCCTGGAACCTCCTCCCACCGCCGTGCCGCCGCCGCCCCAGCCATCCCTCTAGCCCCGGGCCTTGCCTGTTTTTTCTTCGGGAATC
>NC_041392.1:95492550-95507709 GCF_002162155.2 Triticum dicoccoides | reverse complement strand
TTCTTCCTCCTCTTCGCCTGTTTCTCCCTTCAACCAAAATCGACTGACCGGAATTCAAAAGTCAGGTGACTAACATGTAGCTATTGTGTAAATATATATACCTCGTGCACATCAGAGATCATTTTTACTGTTAAAATAAATGTATAGAGGCGGAAATATCATCTATTGATAAAAAAAAACTAAATTGGACAAGACCGGATGCTAACTTGACCAAAAGGGCTAAAAAAAACAACTAAAAAAGAGAAGGTAAAAGAAAAAGACACACCGGACGCCCCCTTAGTTCTCCTCGCCTCATCACCTACCTTCCCCTATCCTCTCCCCACTGCTCCCTATTCCATGGTGGCCACAAGCCCACAACTCTCTCTCTCTCTCCTCAAGCCGCCCCTCCTCTTCGTCCCCACCGCCGGCGCGAGGTCTCGCACTCTTCCCACTCTTCTCAGCCCATCCTCGTCGAATCGGTCGCCGAAGTGCCCGAGGATCCGCTCAAGCTCGGTCTGGTTGCTGGGCGCCGGATGAAGGCTGACGCGGAGGCGCGGGAATTGCCTCCACCAGATCGGCGGCTGTGGCAATCATGTGTCGCAACCTCCGCGCCTGGTGCCTTCCTTTCCATCTCGCTCGTCGGCGGCTCCCACCACCCTGTGCGTGCGACCGCGCTGCGCCCTGTAATGCCCATGTGCGGCAGCTGTGCCGCGGTGGATGGTCCCTTGCAAGTGCAAGCCGGTGCCGGTAGACGATCTATTCCCCACTTCGGCTTTCATATCTGCTTATTTCTGATTTGAGATACTCCCCATTACCCACTTCTGCTAATCCCTAATTTCTATCCATTCCTGAATATACATAGGTAGCTCAGTAGTCTAGTTTAAGTATGAGTCATTTTAGAATCAGGGAGAAAAATTAGAAGTTGTTCGATTAGATGTTCTTAACTTGGTTGCAGCAACTGTTATGAGTGGGGATTCTAGTTAGTTAATATTATTGAGGCAACCATGCTGCGATAAAGTTGATTGATTGGTAGATTTGAAATCTGGGTGGCTAGGGGCGCTAGGGACCAAGACAGATGAGGTTGATTTGGCTTGATCCTGCCAAAGAAATTTACTTCTTTTTTGAAAAATGAAAGCATGTTTTTAGAAGTTCCCAAATGCGAGCTTTATAGCAAATAAAAGAGGATCAAGAGAAGCATAGTAGGATAAGTATGTATGACTCTAGGATAATACAGGTTGAAGAGTGAATAATTGATAGTGTAGGATAATGATGATGCTATGGCTGTCATATAGAGGACGGTGGTTGGCTAAAAGAGCTTATCACCTCAAAAATTCCTTTTCTTGGAATAACTTGCTTTATTAGACGTCCATAAACATCTCTGGCATCTTCAGTACTACTTACGACAGCTACACAAGTGGTATTCATGATGTAGCACAACCTTTTAGATATATTTCTTGTTGTCCCGGAACCCCGGTTATATCAGAAGTGTGTTTGCAGGCTTACAAGAAATGAATATTGAAGACCATCTAAGAGTCAGGGAATTTGTTCGATCCTAAATTTTTGGGACTCTGAAATAAACACAAAGATGGGAATGGGGAGGCATACCTGCCTGCCATATACATCAACCCGAAGCTTTTGAGCATTGTACAGAATAAGTAATTGACAGGTTTACTTCATGATAGTCTAGGATTTGGTTTGGCCAAAATGATCAAGTACTTACTACATAATTTCTGAATTTACCAATTATTTTTTGAATGCATCAGTTAGACAACGGTGATACATCAGAGCGCCTCTTTAATAGAAACGACTTAATTTTGGAGGAGGACTACCCCGTTCCCAAATCCTAGCTCCGCCGTTGATGAAACCTGAATTTACTTTAGTAGATCTTCTCTTGTAAAATCCAAACTGTTTCCGAGCCTATATGTTTTGTTTCATATTGTTGTTTATCATGCAATACTTATCCTGCAGCCATCTGATATGCAAATTTGATAATAGAAGATGACCAAATTTGTGGACAGGAAAATGCATATTCTTGGATTGGGTTTTCTTCTCCACTCTATTGGACCAAGTTACAAATAGATCATACTTACTGGGTTTTATTCATTCAGTCACACAGATTCGAGCACTATACTGTTAAAACAATATGATGGAGGGCTCCAGTTTGATGCACTGTTAAAATTCATGTTCAAGTCATAGGAGGTAGATCTATTATGGTTTGTACAAAATTGATACATTCGTCATCACACTATTGTAAATATGCAAATTTGAGAGTGAAGAGCATTGTTATAAAGATGCAAATTTGACAGGGATTAGGGGAGCAATGAAGTATGCACATATATGTTAAATAGAATTTCCTTTAAAATCAGGAACTGATCGGCCCTATCACATTAACCCAATTGAATATCCTGTAAAATTATACCATGTTCCTTTGGTGCAGGCAGGTGCGTTGCCTGAGGAGTTCGTCGGCGTCGATGTCGGGGCCTGTGGCTGGGCGGCGATGGCCAACAGTGGCTGGGCGGCGAGGGCACAACAGTGGCTTGGCGGCACCGACGTCTGACTGTAGTGTGCATCTAAACGGCGACATGAAAGAAGACATCGAGATTAACTGGGATGGAACTGGCCAAGTATTGCGCACAAGAGGATAGTCTGCACCTGCATTGGCGAGAAGCGCGTCGTAGCGGGCGTCGTCCGCTACGCATGGCGGCGATGGCGCAGGGCTGGGCGGCTGCGACGTACGTCCGGGTGGGCTGATTCCCGTAAGTTTAGAAATTTGTTGTGAGGCAGACGTGTTAATTCCCATTAATTGTGGCTAATTTTCTGTAGTTGATTGGACGCGAACGCAAAGGGTGGAACTGTTTTTTTTTTCGGGGGAGGTGCAACTGTTTGATCGATGGCAGAGTTTCGTCCGCTCATGTAAATCGCTAAACGTACACAGGGGAGGTCTGACTTTTATGTGGACGGTTAGATGCCTGATCCTGGGGATGGTAATTTGTCTTGTTTGGCCTGTGTACGTTTAACCGGGTGGACATAGTGGAGAATATGTTTGCTTGTTTAATAGTACTCCCTCCGTTCCAAAATATAGCGCGCCCACGCTTTTCGAAGTTCAACTTTGACCATAAATTTAACCCACGAGACCGACTGCGGCGGGATCAAAAATTATATAATTAAAAACTTTTTTTGAATACGAATTCATTGGTATAATTTTTTCGCCCGCCGCAGTCGGTCTTGTTGATTAAATTAATGGTCAAAGTTGAAGCACGGAAACCGAGGACGCACTATATTTTGGAACGGAGGGAGTAGTACAGAAGTACAGATAGTAGTACAGATACAGAAGTACAGATGAACGATGGAAAGACGAGGCCGCAGAAAACGTTTCGCGCCGTGAGTGCGGGATGGCCAGGTACGCGACATTTTCGCGTCGCTGCGGAGCCGGATTTTGAACGAATATTCCAAGCATCTGGATGTCCCTATCCCTCCTAATCCCAGCTCGCCCAAGAACCAAACAGATGGCATCCATTTAATAAACTGCTATCCCTGTCCAAGAAGGGATAGCCCAACAACCAAACACTTGGTGTTCGATGCGCTGGATGATGGGTCTTGGCCAAATTTTCGTCTCGGGCGGGCTAGTAGCATGTCAGGTGAGGTTGGAACAAGAGTTTCCATACTATAAAAAGAATGATTCTTTGATGGAATTATTATGAATGAGTGCGCCTCTCGTGGATTTCTTCGATTTTACTCCTCCGTCCCAAAATACTCAACTTTGTACTAACTTTAGTACAAAGTTAGTATAAAATTGAGTCATTTATTTTGGGACGGAGGGAGTATGAATGAAGAGAGAAATATGAGAGCACCTCTATCAAACCCCACTCTTAAAGTGAGTATAATGTCCACGGAAAACGTGTTTTGAGTATTCTGTTTTACATTTCAGTCTTGTGGAGTCTGTTCGGCTGTAGCCCGCGCTAGCCCTCAAACCGAAAAAAACATATATATTAGACAATTTGACCGCAATTCCAACAAATGGCTACAAATTAGAACATAGTTTGCGCGGAAATTAAACATAGTTTCCATCCATGGTCCAAAAGAACCTCATGCAAAAGCCACTACCACCTCCATGACCATCATGACCATCATCATCATTGTCCACCACCCGTCGTCGCTTGGTTCCTTCTCTCCAAGATCTTCCTCCTTGCGATATCATGCCATTCTTTGATGAGGTCATCCATGTCATCGCGGTTCATCGTCATGATATTATTCTCCTATGCAAGAAGCTTGGCCAAGGCCTTGTTCTCCTCGGCAAGGGCAATTTTCTCCTCAATGGCGGCCTTGCGCAACCCCTCTTCTTGAGGAATTGCTCCTTTTCTTGCTTCTTTTGTGCCTTCTTGTTGGCCAACTCCTTCTTTGCCTCCAATGTCTTGGCCATCATCAACTCATTTGATTGCACCATGGCATCTATCTTGTCCCGCAAGCTTGATGCCTCCGCTTCTCTCTTGATCTTGTCCTTGACCTTTTTGTTTCCATCAGGCTTGTTTTTGTTTCTTGGGCCATCGTCATCTTCATCATCATCATCCAACTTGGTGAGTTAACCTCTCTTCGGCAGGGATTTTTTGTCAATCAACTACCAGTTGTGATATTTTGAAGAATTTTCCAACAACGCTCTGCTATAAATGACTTGTCACTGGAAGTTTTCATGTCCTTCTATCTTTCTTGCGCAATTTTGGGCTACAAAATGAAAACAATGTCAAAGTATGTCACATGCAACCACTCGCATAATCATTTGCACTACTTGGAATGTGAAAACAAACTCACATAATCGGCTTCAACAGTACCATTTGGAGGTGCATTGTGGATTTGCTCCAAGCAACCACTCCAACGGCTATAAATCGGCTTGATCACATCCCAACGACCTTGGAGTGACCTATAGGTGTGTGGTGTACTCGAGGGATACTTTGTCATCATTCGGAAGAAACTGGTCCTCTATCCTTTGCCAATATTGTTTGGCGGCTTGGTCAGTGTCGGTGCACACATCAAGATTCTCCTTCCAGAATTTGGTTTCTTGCGTATTGGGACATATTGCACCCATGGTTGAGGGCATCTCCAACGACAACCAGCAAATTTCCTGGATAGAGGTACCAGTTCGCGGATACTAATGCCGGTGACTGCCATCCGATAGTGCTCACATACATTTCAACAACAATTGGAACCAACCGGACAAAAATTGTGCAAACACAGCCGAATTCATTCAAGTTCGACTATAATTTACATAAAAGGTCGATATTTCGACAGTTTAACAAAAACTAGAAAAAACCTAAACCCTATATCGAACGACCACCTTGTACACGTGGCCATCCTGCCCTGCCGCACCGTCGTCATCGTCCATGCCGTTGTCATCGTTGTGGTCTCTCGAGCGGTGGAACAGCGCCGGAGGGTCGCAGCGGCCTTGTCTGACGGCTGCCTGCTGCTCGTGGAGGAGCTGCTCCGCCTCCTATTGTGTCGTGTGGAGTGCCGCCGCGGCCACTGCTGACATTGCCTTCGGAGCCCTGCCGGCGGCCTAGCCGTGACCACTCCTCGCCAACCTTGGCGAGCTCGCCATCAAAGTGGCAGCGGCGCCTAGCAACCGTCTCTGCGGTGGTCACGGAGCAGTCGAGCGCCACTCGTTATTACTATCACATACGATTTTTCTTATTTACACTATATGCCCGTTAGAGCACACAATTCCCAGCACACAATCGTATGCGGTATCACGTGTTATCACACACATGTTTACATAAGGAACCATATGTATAACTTTTAAATCATCACCCACGAGTATTCACACAACTCATCATATGTGATGCTCCTAACCATCGCAAACCATTAGTTTATACAAAGCGTTTGCCAATAAACACACACGCTTCTAACAATGCCCCCTGCGCATTACGATTACATATCACACACATAATGTTTCGTCTAAATGTCTGCTCTCTATCACACGCGGTCTACATATCATCATCGTGCCCGATGGATGGGCGGTCGCACACGTTTTGTTTTCTGGCACACGTATATATTTTATTATCGTTTGCGATTTATGCATCACACACAGTTTGGTCGAATGGTCTCCTATACATGTGTCGTCTTAGGACCTTCCGACAGTAGTGTACCGTGCTTGTATCGCTGCTTGTTTTCGTTGGGTCTCTGTAACTCCCCTACATTTAGCGGTAATACCGCTCCCTTGAGCGGTAGTACCGCTTGAGCTTTTCCAGAACATAATGGTTGGATCCTCCTATGTCGGACACAGGTGGTGCATGGTTGTCGTCAGCTCGTGCCCTAAGGTGTTGGGTTAACTCTCACAATGAGCGCAACCCTCGTGTTTAGTTGCCACTATGAGTTTGGAACCCTGAACAGACCGCCGGTGTTAAGCCGAAGGAAGGAGAGGACGGGGCCAAGTCATCATGCCCCTTATGCCCTGGGCGACACATGTGCTACAATGGGCGGGACAAAGGGCGCGATCTCGCGCGGGTGAGCTAACTCCAAAAACCTGTCCTCAGTTCGGATTGCAGGTCGTAACTCACCTACATGAAGCAGGAATCGCTAGTAATCGCCGGTCAGCTATACGGCGGTGAATCCGTTCCCGGGCCTTGTACATATCGCCCGTCACACTATAGGAGTTGGCCATATTTGAAGTCATTACCCTTAATCCTAAGGAGGGGGATTCCTAAGGCTAGGCTTGCGACTGGAGTGAGGTTGTAACAAAGTAGTCGTACTGGAAGGTCCGGCTGGTACTCACTATATAAGGTGGGTCTAGTGTATCACACAGTAAGTGCATAAGTGGTTTATCTTGCTTAGCATAAGTGGTTGGTGCACATTGTTGAGCCTACTGTATTTAGGTTTTGTGCTTGGTAATTTAAATAAACGTGAGTTTTATTTCGCTTTTATTCAAGCCTAAACCGTAATTGTTTTAAAATGCCTATTCACCTCCCCCTCTAGGCGGCATCCGCATTCTTTCAGTAGCCTACATCAGAATCATGGCCATTGACCTTAAAGTTGCATGCTGAAGCATCCCCATTTTGCAAGCCTTGTGAAAAGAGGAGATCTGAGCGGTCCCATTCTCTCGAAATAGGCTTTCACATTGCTCTATAAAAAAAAATCCACCACCACATCCATACAAGTGTTTTAAGTGCACCGAAATAGAATATTCTACTAGAGCAACAACACAAACATGCCCAAGGAAAGCATAAAAGAAATAAAGAAAAAGGCCATCAAGTGGTCGCGATCTTAGGGGGGCTGTTGCGAGGTAAGGCGGTGAGCAGCATCATACATAACGTCCATCATTAGTCCCAGCCACTCGCAGTCGCTGCCTAGACAGCAGGTGCCAGTGCTGCAAAAAACATCAGGAATTTGAAAATTGAGTCAGAGACCCGTCGATAGTTTATTTAATCTGTATTCATTCGTTGCATATCATTCATAACTGCTACACACCTCTATTATATGTAGTTTCACATCATTCTACATTGCTCTCGTTAAGATCAGTCCTTCGGTTGTTAGTTATGTTTACGTATCTGTCTCTGTTAGATTCAAGCGTTTGCTCTGTGCTTGTTCATCTTCATCATCTTAGCTATTCATAGTGTATTTCCCTCATATCCCTATCACTTGTTCCATCATGTTTTTGTTCATGTTAGCCTGTTGTATTGTCATTATTATTGTTAAGCCTGTGGTGTATCTGTTATTGCTACCTACATTGATGATTTTGTTCCTCAATAGAGTGCTTGATTGTTCTTCTCTCTACCAAAACTTAATTCCGCTGCTATGTGTGGGGTTACAAAACATTCTAAAGAATTTTTAACTCTCCCATTCACCCCCTCTGGTCGATATACTCTCGGTCCTTGATGAAGACATGTACCTAGGGTAGGGACACGGACCTGACCAAAGAGTCCTACTCTAGGACACCCCTAGGAGAAGTCACCTTTCAATCGACTTGAAGGTATCCCACTCGACGGGTTCAAGACACTCGACCAAGAAGCTATCACTCGACCATGAAGCCAACCACTCGACCGCCAGGAGACCTATAGTCACTCCGCAGGCAAACGGTCAGCTGTTAAGTAGTCTTTATGGTCATTATAGCACTTTATTAGGGGCGTTACCAGTAACGCCCGACCTTAATGTACCTTAAACCCTGCATTACTGAGGGCAGGAGGGAGCCGGCGAACTCTATATAAGCCACCCCCTCCTCAGTATGAAGGGTTCGCACCCCTGTAATCCATACACGCATAATCCAGTCGACCGCCTCCGGGCTCCGAGACGTAGGGCTATTACTTCCTCCGAGAAGGGCCTGAACTCGTAAACCTCGCGTGCAACAACTTCCCAATAGCTAAGATCTAGCCTCTCCATATTCACCCCCCTACATCACTGTCAGAGTTAGAACCACGACAGTTGGCGCCCACCGTGGGGCAGGAATCTTAGTGCTTAGTTGGAGAAGTTGCGATCTTTTCCGACCCCTTTGATCATGTTTTCTTGCGGAGTTTTGGTGGAGGACCGCGAGATCCGTCTCGGCGCGCTCACCTTCATCGTCGATGACTCCGCCTGGCTTCAGGAGGCACCACTCGACATCGACGCGCTCCCCGTCCGCGGTGCGATGCACTTCCGCGCATGCATTCGTGGCGTCCTCCTGCGGCAGCCATCGACCCAGTATCGGTCGGCCCCTGCGTCATCTCCCCGCCCTGTCTCCCACCAGCGCAAGCGCTCCGGTCAGTCAAGACTTCAGCGGTGGGTGAGGCATGCCGTGACCCACCAATCGGCAGCCCCACAAGTCACGGCAATCGAGCCCGTCGAGTCCCTCTACGGCCTGTTCGACCTGTCGACTGGCTCCATGGAGACCGCATCCGAGTGCGACAGCAGCGATCCAACGGCTGAGGTTCTGGCGGTCGATGGAACACACAGTCCCCCCGGTTTCCCTCGCACTGATGGAGGCGCGGGTGGGGGCGGTCCGTCCCATCCCCACGATGAGTATCTCCCCGAACCTCTCACATCATTACAGCGAGAGGAGCTTCGCCGCCGGAACATGGACTCGCTCCGCACTCCTATCGTCGGAGAGACCCCCGAGGCCCGGGCCTTGGAGGACGCGCGTTTGGCCAACTTGGCCGAGCGCACTCGACTGGAGAATCTCCAGCGAGCACTCGACGAGCAAGCGCGTCAGCGGGCTCCCGAGTCTAGTCGACGCCAGCTCTTCCCGCCGACGCAGGTATATCGAACCCCAGTTCAGAATTTGGCCTCCGCGGCCCGTATAGCAGAATCGATTCAGCCCTCCCAGTCGGAGGCTGGCAGGGGCTTGTTACAGATCAGAGCATTGCTCCGGGCGGCGGGAAACCAGAATTCCGCTGTCTCTCAGTCGCGGAATAGGATCCACAGTCGATCTGTCGCAACAGATACAGTCGAGTCGGCTCACAGCCTGAGATCGCCCCCGAGGCGTGAGGGACGTGGTGACCGGCATGATCAGTACAGGAGGAATGAGCAGTATGATCACCGACTCGACCGTGATGATCGACGTCGAGTGCCAACCCCTCCCCCGAGGAGTGGGTCATATGCGCCTCGACGGCAAGATGACAGACGCCCTCATAGTGTTGGGCAGAGGATTCCAGTCGACCCCAGGGACCCAGGCTTTCATGCGAGATCCATCCTCGTTCAAGGTTTGGTTGACAGGAACAGAGCTCATCGAGAAGGCCACAACAGAGATGCGCCTGCCAGCAGCAGAGTACGCGCTTCAGGGCCAGAGTGTTTCAGTCGAGCCATCAGAGCCGCAGTGATTCCTCCCAATTTCAGGTTGGCGACTGGAATCAGCAAGTTCACCGGTGAATCTAAGCCTGACACCTAGCTCGAAGATTACCGAGTGGCTGTACATATTGGCGGTGGCAATGATGAGGTGGCCATGAAGTATTTTCCTCTCATGTTAGAGGGCTCGGCCAGAGCGTGGCTAAATCAGTTGGCACCCAGCAGCATTTACACTTGGGAGGACCTCTCTCGAGTGTTTATAACCTTTGAAGGAACATGCAAGCGACCTGCAGGCCTTACAGAGTTGCGGTCTTGCGTGCAGAAGCCGAATGAAACTCTGAGGGAATACATCCAGAGGTGGATCACGCTGCATCACTCGGTTGAGAATGTGCCAGACCATCAAGCAGTTTGTGCCTTCAAGGAAGGTGTTAAATACAGAGAGTTGAATCTGAAGTTCGGTCGAACTGGAGAGATGTCTCTGAATCGGATGATGGAGATTGCCACCAAGTATGCTAACGGAGAAGATGAAGATCGACTCCGGAGTGGCAAGCAGAAAGCAGTCGCCCAGGAAACCGGAGGCAATTCCAGTCGGAAGCAGAAGCGGAAGGCCGAGCCAGCCGCTCCTGGGGAGGCCCTGGCCGTAGCCCAGGGAAACTTCAAGGGAAACCCAAGGGCACCTGGAATCCCAAAAAAGTCAAGGATCAAGACGGAAATGATGTTTTGGATCTGCCATGTCACATCCACACCAAGAAGGATGAAGAGGGTAATTTTATTTACCCAAAGCATACCACTCGACAGTGCCGGCTCCTGATCCAGCAGTTCCAAGGAAAGCAGTCCAAGGATAAGGAAAAAGAGTCGGACAGAGTCGAGGACAAGGAAGACAGTGACGATGGATACCCCCAAGTCAATTCCACCCTGATGATTTTTGCCGATGTCGAAAGCAAAAGTCGACTGAAAGTCATTAACCGAGAGGTGAACATGGTTGCCCCGGCAACACCCAGTTACCTGAAGTGGTCTCAGACTGCCATCACATTCGACCAGTCTGATCACCCGACGCACATTGCCACCCCTGGGAGGCAAGCTTTGGTGGTCGACCCAATTGTTGAAGGCACTCGACTGACTAAAGTCCTGATGGATGGTGGCAGTGGCCTGAACATACTGTATGCTGAAACATTGAAAGGAATGGGCATTCCGATGTCCAGGCTCAGCACCAGTAACATGAGTTTCCACAGAGTCATTCCTGGGAAGAAAGCCCAATCACTCGGCCAGATCGCTCTTGATGTGGTTTTCGGTGATTCAAAGAATTACCGCAAGGAAAAGTTGACATTCGAGGTTGTGGATTTCCAAAGTGCTTATCACGCCATTTTAGGCAGGCCAGCTTACACACGCTTCATGGCCCGGCCATGTTACGTGTACCTCAAACTAAAGATGCCTGGCCCCAAAGGTGTGATCACTGTTATGGGCAATCAGAAGAAGGCGGAAGAGTGCTTTCAGAAGGGCTCAAAGATTGCAGATGCTCAGATGGCAGTGGTCGAGCTGCAAGAGTACCAAAAGACTGCCGATCCAAGCGAGTTGCTACGAGCCAAGAAGCCTGCTTCAGAATCAGCTTTTCAGTCGTTCGGTGAAACAAAGACAATCCACATTCACCCGACCGACCCCGATGCTGCCCCGACTCACATCTCAACGACGCTTGACTCCGAATAGGAAGAAGCGCTCATCCAGCTCCTCCGTGAGAACTGGGACATCTTCGCATGGAAACCCTCTGACATGCCTGGAGTTCCCAGGGGGCTGGCTGAGCACCATCTACGGGTCGACCCAAAATTCAAGCCTGTGAAGGAACATCTTCGACGGTCCGCCGTCCAGAAGAAGCAAGCCATTGGCGAGGAGGTGGCTCGGCTCTTAGCAGTAGAGTTCATCGGAGAAATTTACCACTCCGAGTGGCTCGCCAATGTAGTCATGGTCCCCAAGAAAGACAAGTCACTTCGCATGTGCATTGATTTCAAACATATCAATCGGGCCTGCCCGAAAGATCATTTTCCTCTCCCTCGCATCGACCAAATAGTCGACTCAACTGCGGGATGCGAGAGGTTGTCTTTTCTAGATGCTTATTCCGGGTACCATCAGATCCGTCTGTATGGACCCGACGAAATCAAAACAACTTTCATCACCCCATTCGGATGCTTCTGTTATGTCACCATGCTGTTCGGCCTCAAGAACGCCGGAGCCACGTTCATGAGAATGATTCAGAAGTGTTTACTCACTCAAATCAGTCGGAATGTGGAGGCATACATGGATGATATTGTGGTCAAGTCACTGAAAGGTTCCGACCTGCGGGCTGACCTCGTTGAAACCTTTGCCAACCTCAGGAGGTATGATATCAAGCTCAATCCATCAAAGTGCACGTTCGGAGTTCCAGGTGGAAAGTTACTCGGTTTTCTCGTTTCCGAACGGGGAATCGATGCCAATCCTGAAAAAGTTGGCACCATACTCTGGATGAAGCGTCCTGTACACGTGCACGATGTCCAAAAGCTTACAGGCTGCTTGGCCGCTCTAAGTCGATTCATTTCTCGTCTCGGTGAAAAGGCGCTGCCTCTTTACCGACTGATGAAGAAGTCTGACAAGTTCGAGTGGACTCCAGAAGCTGACGCAGCATTTGCAGAGCTCAAAGCTCTGCTCTCCACCCAGCCGGTGCTTGCTGCCCCAATTAGCAAAGAGCCTCTGCTGCTTTACATTGCAGCCACAGGACAAGTTGTCAGCACAGTACTTACGGTCGAACGGGAAGAAGAAGGAAAGGCCTTCAGAGTTCAGCGCCCAGTCTATTATCTGTCCGAAGTTTTGACCCCTTCAAAACAAAGATACTCTCACTACCAGAAGCTTGTATATGGGATTTACATGACCACGAAGAAGGTCGCACATTACTTCTCTGACCACTCCATTACAGTCGTCAACGACGCCCCACTGTCAGAGATTCTGCATAACAGAGATGCAACTGGTCGAGTGGCCAAGTGGGCGATTGAACTCCTTCCCTTAGATATCAAGTTTGAAGCAAAGAAGGCTATCAAGTCCCAAGCAATCGCAGATTTCATCGCCGAGTGGATTGAACAGCAACTTCCGACTCAAGTTCACTCGGAGCACTGGACCATGTTCTTCGATGGATCTAAGATGCTGAATGGTTCCGGTGCTGGGGTAGTTCTAGTCACCCCCCGAGGAGATAAGCTCAGATATGTTCTCCAGATTCACTTTGATTCCTCCAACAATGAAGCAGAGTATGAAGCACTTTTGTATGGGTTGCGCATGGCCATTTCACTCGGCGTCCGTCGCCTCATGGTCTATGGTGACTCAGATTTGGTGGTTAATCAGGTGATGAAGGAGTGGGACGTCAGAAGTCCAGCTATGACTGGTTATTGCAATGCAGTGAGAAAGCTAGAAAAGAAATTCGAGGGGTTAGAGCTTCATCACATCCCCCGACTAAAAAACCAAGCAGCTGATGATCTGGCAAAGATAGGCTCCAAGAGAGAAGCCACTCCTAGCAGTGTGTTTTTGGAGCACATCCGATCGTCGTCAGTCCAGGAGGATCCTTTCACAGAAGAAGCCCCACAACCGAAAAGTGCCACAGATCCGAATGAAGTCGAAGTTCCTGCTGTGGTCGACCTAATCATGGAAGTCTTGGCAATCACTCCCGACTGGACGATACCGTACATCGCGTATATCCTAAGGAAAGAGCTCCCAGAAGACGAGGAAGAGGCTCGACAGATCGTCCGCCGATCCAAGGCCTTCACAGTCATAAAGGGGCAGTTGTATAGAGAAAGCGCGACTGGAATCGGTCAGAAGTGCATAACACCAGAAGAAGGTCGGATAATCCTTGATGATATCCACTCGGGAACCTGTGGCCACCATGCGTCCTCTCGGACCATTGTGGCTAAAGCATACCGAGCGGGATTTTACTGGCCTAGAGCAAATGAGATGGCAAAAGAGATAGTCGACAAGTGTGGAGGCTGCCAGTTCTACTCCAACATGTCACACAAGCCTGCATCAGCCCTGAAGACCATTCCTCTCGTCTGGCCATTTGCTGTCTGGGGACTGGACATGGTTGGTCCACTGAGAACAGGCAGGAGCGGATTCACGCATGTGCTTGTGGCAGTCGACAAGTTCACCAAATGGATTGAAGCCAAGCCTATCAAGAACCTCGATGCTGGCACTGCTATCAGTTTCGTCAGAGGACTAATATTCAGATATGGAGTCCCTCATAGCATCATCACTGACAATGGGTCAAACTTCGATTCGGACCAGTTCAGAGCTTTTTGCGCCTCTCAAGGCACACGAGTCGACTACGCGTCGGTCACGCATCCTCAGTCGAATGGACAAGCTGAAAGAGCAAATGGTTTGATTCTCAAAGGACCGAAGCCTCGGCTGATGCGTGATCTCAAGCACGCGGCAGGTGCTTGGGTCGACGAGCTTCCGTCAGTTCTGTGGGGATTGAGGACCACCCCTAACCGGTCGACTGGAAGAACTCCATTCTTTCTGGTTTATGGAGCCGAAGCGGTTCTGCCAAGTGATCTTCTTCACAACGCGCCCCGAGTCGAGCTTTACACCGAAGATGAAGCAGAACAGGCCTGGCAAGACGCAGTCGACCTCCTAGAAGAAGAGAGGGAGATGGCCATGATCAGATCGACCATTTAGCAGCAAGACTTGCATCGATTCCACGCCCGGAATGTGAAGAGTCGAGCCTTCCAAGAAGGAGATTTGGTCCTCCGAGTGGATCAACAGAAACCACACAAGCTTGCTCCTACTTGGGAAGGCCCCTTCATCATCACCAGAGTCCTCCACAATGGAGCGTATCACCTCTTCAATGTTGATCGCCAGATCGACGAGCCTCGAGCTTGGAATGCGGAACTACTCCGCCCCTTTTACACTTGAGCTCTCCCTTGGACGAGATGTAATAAGAAAAATTCCTGTAGTTCATTTTTATCAAAGGCAAGAGTGTTCCATTAATTGTTGTCACTTTTGTTTACATACGAAATCCCCCAGTGGGTGACTTAGCTGCGAATCCGTTTCGCCTAAGTTTGAAAAGATCCTACCGAGGGGAGAGCAAACCTCCCACTCGTGGGCTTAGCTGCAGCCCAGTGCTTGCCTAAGTGTTTGAAAAAATCCTACCGAGTGGAGAGCAAACCTCCCACTCGGGGGCTTAGCTGCAGTCCAGCACTCGCCTAAGTTCTCTCACTTAGAGACTTAGCTGCAGTCCGGCACTCGCCTAAGTTTGAAAAAATCCTACCGAGTGGAGAGCAAACCTCCCACTCGGGGGCTTAGCTGCAGTCCAGCACTCGCCTAAGTTCTCTCACTTAGAGACTTAGCTGCAGTCTGGCACTCGCCTAAGTTTGAAAAAATCCTACCGAGTGGAGAGCAATCCTCCCACTCGGGGGCTTAGCTGCAGTCCAGCAC
>NC_041392.1:95489032-95492000 GCF_002162155.2 Triticum dicoccoides | reverse complement strand
CTAAGTTCTCTCACCTAGAGACTTAGCTGCAGTCCGGCACTCGCCTAAGTTTGAAAAAATCCTACCGAGTGGAGAACAAACCTCCCACTCAGGAGCTTAGCTGCAGCCTAGTGCTCGCCTAAGTGTTTGAAAAAATCCTACCGAGTGGAGAGCGATCCTCCCACTCGGGGGCTTAGCTGCAGTCCAGCACTCGCCTAAGTTCTCTCACCTAGAGACTTAGCTGCAGTCCGGCACTCGCCTAAGTTTGAAAAAATCCTACCGAGTGGAGAGCAAACCTCCCACTCGGGGGGCTTAGCTGCAGCCCAGTGCTCGCCTAAGTGTTTAAAAATCCTACCGAGTGGAGAGTAAACCTCTCACTCGGAGGCTTAGCTACAGCCCAGTGCTCGCCTAAGTACAAGACTCGACCCAATCCGCGAGTCGACCGCTACCTTCTCCCTCGGAGCTGCGTCGCAAATACAAGATTATTCCGAGTGAAGATCAAGTTCCACTCGACAAATCAAACCGTGAAGATATCCAACGAGAAATCAAGTTCAGAAAAAGCCCAAAAAGTCCCAGACCTCAAAGCACTCGAGCCCTCGGCTCGGCAGAGTTTAAACGGTTACAAATCCACTCGGCATCCCGAGGTAAATTCAAAGTTTTTCACTCCTCGGGAGGAGGACTGGAAGGGGCGACGAACTCATCCAAGTCGATCCCGTCGGCAATGCGGGTGGCAGCAGCGATGAAGGTCTCCATGAAGTCTTGAAAGCTGTGCTTCCTGGTATTGGCAACTTGGATGGCCGCCAGCTTTTCTTCTCGCGCCTCCTTGCAATGGACGCGGACCAGAGACAGAGCGACATCAGCACCACATCTAGCAGAAGATTTCTTCCATTCCGCCACTCGACCTGGGACTTCGTTAAGTCGAGCCATCAGAGACTCGAGGTCGTTCTGAAGCGTCGTCCCAGGCCAGAGTGATGTGTCGATCCGCGACATCGCCACTTTCAGCCGAGCCAGATAGTCAACGACGCTGGCAGTACGAGACTCCAGACGGAGCACGTTCATTGCAGCCTCGTCCTTCACAAGAGAGTTAACAGGGTCCAAGCTTGGCTCCACTCGACTGGTCTCCTCTTCAAAATTCTGGCAAAGCTCTGCATACACGATTCAAGGATAAGACAATTTTCATAGACCGAGTCGACACAAAAACCAGTCGGAACTGAATGTACACCTTCAAGCTTAAGGTACAACTTCTTGGCGAGGCTCCCCAAGTAGCTCTCCAGGTCGTCCCTCCCGCGAGCGATGCCTTCCAGCTTCTCGCTCAGGGTGAGCTTCTCCTTCTTCCAACGTGAACACTCCCTGTTGGCTTCATTCAGAGCGGTCTTCAGCTTGGTATTCTCTTGTTCTAAGTGGTCGACCGAAGCCAGCTTCTGTGCGGCCAGAGCGGTCTTGTCATCAGCCTCCTTACAGGCAACAGCCAAGTCCTGATCCTTCTTCGCCAGAGCTTCGTTCAGTTTTTCTGCGAAGAATTGATGATTGAATCGGAAATAACAAAAGGGTACTCAAGCCTAAAGACTAACCAATCGACAAAGTCGCGTTACCTGCGGCGCCGTCTCTGACCTTCTGCAGCTCTGTTCTGGCCAGCTCCAGATCAAGGTTCAGTTGAATCTTCTGCTTCTCCAACTCAGTATAGCGAGCTACGAGTTTGCAAGATTTCTGTAAAAGCAAAATCAGTCGACAGACGTCCAAGATAAGTTGCTCCCGAGTAGCTAAGAGACAATGACGACGTTTCTAAGACCACAGCCGAATCAAAAACATTCGACAGTAGTCTCGGGGACTACACCTAGTGGGTGCACTCAGCGTGCCCCCACTGGTTCGACCAAAAAAACAAAGAGAAAGAGAGAAAAAGTCGACTGCCCCAGTCGACCGGATACAGTTCCACTCGACCTGGCCCGACCAAACCGAGTGAAGAAATACAGCTACAGCAACACAATGTAAAGACTACAGTCGACTGCCAGCAGTCCACCGTAGTCTCGGGGACTACACCCAGTGGGTGCACTTAGTGTGCCCCCACTGGTCCAAAGGATTGGCAGACACACCCACTGGGTGTACAGATACAGATGCAAAAGATCTTCGGAAAAGAGACTCTCCAAACAGCATATCATAACAGACCAAGTGTCGAGTCGACTGACCTGGACGTTGCTCTGAAGAGCCGAACTCGCGTCATAGGCTGCTTGGCTGGCCTCCCGAGCCATCTTCACTTGCTCCATCATCATCCCCGCCTGGCGTATAGCCTCCTTTGCAGCAGCCGCTTGGTCCTCAGGGACGGGGTACGCAGCAAAAAGCGAAGGTGGATCCGCAGTCGATGCCGAGGGCCGCGCACTCGCCAGAGGAACGGCGAAGGTCACAGAAACCCGAGTGGTGTCACCACCATCCCGAGCCACGGCCTTGGACGCCGAAGCGGATTGGGGGGTCTTGTCAGCCGACGTCCTCTTGTGCCTCCTCACTCTCAACGGACCGTCGTCGTCGTCATCCGGGAGGTCGATAACATGAGGAGGAGCTACAAGGAAAACATTCAATCGACCAGAGTAGCAATAAAGGTTCAGTCGACTCAAAGGCAGGACGTCAGCAATCATACCAGGGTTGGAGGTAACAGCGTCCTCCATCTCTTGGTCGTCGTTCCTGGCGGAGACCTCAGAAGTAGCACCGCTGCAAATCTCAAAAGTCAATCAGTTGGTTCAGTGAATCGACCAAGGATCCGTCCACGGTCGACAAAGGAAAGCAAGTCTTATTATTACCCGGAAATGGTAGGAACAGCTATCTTCATCTTGGGCAGAGCCTTGGGCGGCTTGGATGGCGTCACTCGTGGATGTTTGGGAGCCTTCCCAGTCGGCGGAGGAGAAGAGGTCCGAGGGCGTTTCAATGACTGCCCAACAGGAGCAGTCGCCTTGCCACGTTCCCGCGCTGGATCGTGGGTGAGCTTGGATCGCCCCTCCGG
>NC_041392.1:95471214-95488765 GCF_002162155.2 Triticum dicoccoides | reverse complement strand
CTCCTCCTCCTCCCCTTCGCTGGAGGAAGATGTCGTCACCTCCCTCTCCCTCACCGTCGGACTCCCACTCGCCCTGGTCGTCCCCGCTCTCGCCTCCGCTCGCCTCCCCTTCCTCAGTCGACCCCTGTGCCCCGTTGGGCGTCGAGTACATCTTGGTGGTCACCTGGAAAACAACAGACAAGACGAAGGTCAATCGACTTATTAAAGAAGACCAATGCAGAAGACAAGATATCAGTCGGGAGCACAAAGACATACCTGGTCCACCTCATACGAGTTGTCGAGTGGGGTTACCCTCCTGGCTCCTCGGGGGTTGTCTTTGTTCCCCGTGATGCTCGACAGCCACCCCTCCACCATCTCGTCGGTGACCTCCTCCGGGTGGACCCGAGTGGTGTCGTCAAGACTCGAATACAGCCACATCGGGTGGTCGCGGGCCTGGAGCGGTTGGATGCGCCTTTGAAGGAAGACCTCCAACAGGTCCATACCAGTCACACCCTCGCGGACAAGCTCAACCACTCGACCTGCCAGCACCTTGACTTGGGCCTTTTCCTCCGGCGCGACTTTCAGAGAGGCAGGCTTCTCGGCTCGGTCGAGGGAAAAAAGAGGAAGACCAGTCGACTGTCCTGGGGTCGCCTCATCCTTGCAGTAGAACCAGGTCGACTGCCAGCCACGGACCGACTCCGGGAAGGTGATAGATGGAAAACAACTCTTCCCCCTCGTCTGGATCGCCAGGCCCCCGCACAGCTGGATCACCTGCGTCCTCTCGTCACTCGACTTAGCCTTCTTGACCGACTGAGAACGGCAGGTAAAGATGTGTTTGAAGAGTCCCCAATGGGGTCGACAACCCAAGAAAGCCTCACACATGGAGATGAAAGCAGCGAGGTAGACAATGGAGTTGGGAGTGAAGTGGTGGAGCTGCGCTCCGAAGAAATTCAGGAAACTCCGGAAGAAAGGATGGGGCGGCAGAGAAAACCCTCGGTCGATGTGGGTGGCTAGGAGCACGCACTCACCGTCGCGGGGTTGAGGTTCGATCTCTCCCTCCGAAAGATGCGCAGCTTCGTGGGGAATGACTCCCCCCTCGACCATGTCGTCAAGATCCTCTTGCCGGAGCACCGATGGCATCCAGTCGCCCTGGATCCAACCTTTGGGCAGAGCGGTCCTGGAGGAGGATCCGCCCCGAGCAGACCTCTTCCCTTTCCCCCCCGCCGCCGCCTTCTTCGCGCGCTCCAAAGCAGTGGTCTTGCCCTTCACCATCGTCGCCGGAGAGATCTCGCACGGGCTCGCGGCGCTAGGGTGAGAGCGGAGGTAGCGGAAGGACTGGCAAAGGGAGAGAGGAAGAAGGAAGGAGAAGAGAGCGCACGGCTTGGAAACCCCGAGCCGGCAACTTATAAGGGGCCGCTCCCGAGTGGCTGACTGGTAGGCCCAGGCTATCCAGTCAAATCCCGCAACAGACACACGCGCAGTACGTGGCGAAAAAGGCGATGCGGAGATCGAGGAACTTCCGCTTTATCGCTTCCGATTACTGCGGCTGCTCCCGTCCCGCGCGCTTCCCAAAATCCGAATCCCGCGACATCCGCGGGCCGCAGAACAACTTGCTAAAAATAGAAGACCCTGATTGCGCCGGCGCTCGGTATGTCACAAACAAAGAAATTCACTCGACGAAAGGCCTGGAATGGATCAAGGCGACTGAAAAAGGTTGGCAACGTCATCCGTGACGATTGACCCAGAACGAGACGCTCACATAGCCCGAAGAACCAGTCGGAAAGATCTCCAACTCTTTCCCCACTCTAACCTCGATCCATTCGGGGGCTAATGATGAAGACATGTACCTAGGGTAGGGACACGGACCTGACCAAAGAGTCCTACTCTAGGACACCCCTAGGAGAAGTCACCTTTCAATCGACTTGAAGGTATCCCACTCGACGGGTTCAAGACACTCGACCAAGAAGCTATCACTCGACCATGAAGCCAACCACTCGACCGCCAGGAGACCTATAGTCACTCCGCAGGCAAACGGTCAGTTGTTAAGTAGTCTTTATGGTCATTATAGCACTTTATTAGGGGCGTTACCAGTAACGCCCGACCTTAATGTACCTTAAACCCTGCATTACTGAGGGCAGGAGGGAGCCGACGAACTCTATATAAGCCACCCCCTCCTCAGTATGAAGGGTTCGCACCCTTGTAATCCATACACGCATAATCCAGTCGACCGCCTCCGGGCTCCGAGACGTAGGGCTATTACTTCCTCCGAGAAGGGCCTGAACTCGTAAACCTCGCGTGTAACAACTTCCCAATAGCTAAGATCTAGCCTCTCCATATTCACCCCCCTACATCACTATCAGAGTTAGAACCACGACA
This sequence comes from Triticum dicoccoides, assembly GCF_002162155.2. NCBI lineage: Eukaryota > Viridiplantae > Streptophyta > Magnoliopsida > Poales > Poaceae > Triticum > Triticum dicoccoides. The sequence continues at coordinate 95,486,410 of NC_041392.1, read as the reverse complement.
GTCCTAACAAAAACCAAGATATCATCAACCATTACTCCACTAAAAGATAGGCCAGTGACCTTTAGGACAGATTGTGGTTGCTTATTTAAGTGTGTGTCAAAAATTACAATTTCATATGTAGGAGTGGTTCAATTCAAGCCGGTGGCAATCAATCACATGGCCGATTAAAAAAACATAGTTATGTCTAAAAGAATCTGTATGGATCAACTATACTGAATCCACAAATCCAGTCTATGGTATATTTTATCTAGGGGTGGACCTGCCAAAATACTCACAATCTATATAAATATATCAACCATCAGTGGAAGTAGTTGACAACAAACTATGATCCTAAAAAGTAAGACTAAAAGTTTTTCAATCAATGTAAAAACAGAAACACATTTATAGATCAGCAAACAGAGGAGATGCCAACAGTGAAGTAAAACTTCATCAAGAATCATATTTTCAGTAGTGAACAAATAGTGTAGACCTTGTAGTATAACTGTAAAAAGTATTGCTAGGGTGGCCTAAAGATAGTAAAAGCCTAAAACTTGCCAATTGTAAACAAACACGAAAGCAAAAGACATCACAACAGAAGTAGTAGTACAACTCCCAGATCTCTGGAATAATTTTTGCTTTGTTATATTTTCTCTTCGGAAATATAGTCAAATCCTCACTTTTGGTAGCGCATATAAGCATATCATTGAGATATCGAGGGACGAGGCAGGAAAAGGAGGGAGCTCAGCAAGAGGAGGAAAAGGGGGAACTCACCTTGGCTGCATATAAGCATATCACTGGAAGCAACCAAGGAAAACAATTGCACCAATCGAACAAGCACCTCAACCATTGGAGCTCGTTGGCGTCGCCCAAGGCGCAGCTGGTTGCAACGGCGGCGGCGTTGTGACGCCCCGACTTAATCGTGCACTAATCATACACGTAAATGTGCATGATCAAGATCATAGAGTCACGGGAAGATATCACAACACAACTCTAGACACAAATTAAAGTCATACAAGCTTTATATTACAAGCTAGGGGCCTCGAGGGCTTGAATACAAATGAGTCAGCGGAAGCAACAATATCTGAGTACAAACATAAGTAAACTAGTTTTCCTTAAGAAGGCTAGCACAAACTTCAACAATAATCTAAAAGGCAAGGCCTCCCACCTGGGAGCCTCCTAACTACTCCTGGTCGTCGGCAGTCTCCACGTAGCAGTAGGCACCGTCGGGGTAGTAGTAGTCGTCGGTAGTGGCATCTGGCTCCTGGGGTCCATCATCTGATTGCAACATCCGGAAATAAGAAATTAGGGAGAAACATGTAGCAAAGCAACCATGAGTACTCATCCAAAGTATTTGCAAGACTTACATCAGATATATGCTAAATATGCATCAGTATCAAAGGAATGGGGCTGTATCTTTGGACTGAACTACAAAAATCACTACAAAAAAATACACTTCCATGATTATATGTGTTTGTCACAGTAGGTCATGTTTTCTGTCATGCATGTACATCCATGACAATTTTATGACAGAATCAAGATAGTCGTACCTGTGCTGTCGTAGAAGTGTTCCATGACATTACCAAAATTATCATCACGGAAGTGTCCACTTCTATGACGATAAATCGCGCGTCATAAAAGTGCTTTCGTCAAGGGTGACCGACACGTGGCATCCACCGTAACGGAACACCGTTAAGCTATCGGGTCCGGTTTTGGATCTGATAACCCATTAACAGCCCCGACCAATGGGGATTTTCCACGTGTAAAATCATCATTGGCTGGAGGAAACACGCGTTGGCTCACCGTTGGGACAGATGTCATCCACTCATTGGACCGAAGGCGCCTATGATACGTCGATACATGGTATGGCCCAACAGAGGCCCATTCCTGTGAAAAGACCGGCCCGTTTGACTTGGTCAAAAGGTGGCGGGCCGGCCCACGGAAAGCCTGTTAACGGCCTGTTCGCATATAGCCTATTTACAGCCCGCTAACCCAGGGCCTGTTATGACCTATCCAAATTAGGCCCAGTAGCGTCATCTGGGCCGTCCAATATGATTCCAGCCCGTTTTAACTTTCGGCTCATGTATGGCCCATGACGTCTTTCGGCCCATATGAGGCCCTTTGTAACTCTTGGCCCATTAACGGCCCATGGTGAAACTAGCCCGTAATGAACAGTGTATCGCTTTATACCCATTAACGGCCCACTATTCCATTGGGATGTTTCCAGCCCATGTTATCTTTCGGCCTTCTCAGGGCCCATTTATTCTTGGGCTCATTTCTAGCATTCATTTACTTACGGCCCGTTACTGTCATTTTCTGCTTGTAGGCCAAATTCAACCCGTGGTTACAGTCGGCCCATTTGTGGCCTGTTAATATGTTGGGCCGTTTTCACCGCGTCATCAAATACGGCCGATTAACGACGGCCCGTTATGGTCCACCCATGAACGGACGATTCCAACTCTAGCCCGTTTACGGCCATAATGCAGGTTGTTATTGGCCCATGTTTGGCCAATCGATCATACGACCCGTAGAAGGCCCATTGATGATACGACCCGTAGAAGGTTCATTGTGTCTACGACCCGTAGAAGGCCCATTGTTTTTACGCCCCTTAGAAGGCTCATTGTTTCTACGGTCCGTAGAAGGCCCATTATTTCTATGGTCCTTAGGAGGCCCATGGTAACTACAGTAAATATGTAGCCCATGGTTATTGTGGCCTAGCAAATATGTAGCCCATTAAAAAATAGGTTATTGCGGCCACTAGCAAATCGCGGAAAAAGAACTGCACTGACTACAAGCAAACAAATAAACAAGACAATAAGGAAATAAATAAGCAAGCAACTTGCGCTAGGCTATCACAGCTATTACACATATTACATCCACTGGGAATCAAAGTTTGCCACCAGTGCAAATATAGGGAACAAAGCAGCATATCATATTGTTGGGGATCGTAGCAGAAATTCAAAATTTTCTACGCAACACGAAGATCAATCTATGGAGTAATCTAGCAACGAGGGAAGGAGAGTGCATCTACATACCCTTGTAGATCGCTAAGCGGAAGCGTTCAAGTGAACGGGGTTGATGGAGTCGTACTCGTCGTGATCCAAATCACCGATGATCCTAGTGCCGAACGGACGGCACCTCCGCGTTCAACACACGTACAGCCCGGGGACGTCTCCTCCTTCTTGATCCAGCAAGGGGAGAGGAGAAGTTGAGGGAAAACTCCGCCAGCACGACGACATGGTGGTGATGGAGCTTGTGGTTTTCCGGCAGAGCTTCGCCAAGCACTACGGAGGAGGACGAGCTGTTGGAGGAGGGAGAGGGCTGCGCCAGGGGAAGGGTGCGGCAGCCCTCTCTCTCCCTCACTATATATAGGGGGGAAGGGAGGAGGGGGAGGCGCCCTAGGGTTCCCTAGGGGAGGGGCGGCGGCCACAGGGGAAACCCTAGATGGGTTTGGGCGCCCCCACCCCCTAGGAAACTTGCCCCCCAAGCCGGGAGGGGCGGCTGCCCTAGGGGTGGTGCCCCCACCTCTCCTGGTTACATGAGATGGGGTGGGAGGGGCGCTCATCCCCTTAGTGGGCTGATGTGCCCTCTCCTCTTGGCCCATAAGGCCCCCCAACGCTTGTCGGGGCCTCCGAAACCCCTTTCGGACACGCTGGTCATCACCTGGTACGCCCAAAACAATTCTGGACTCCAATACCCTTCGTCCAATATACCGATCTTCACCTCCGGACCATTCTGGAGCTCCTCGTCATGTCCGGGATCTCATCTGGGACTCCGAACAACCTTCGGTAACAACATACTATTTCCCATAACAACTCTAGCGTCACCGAACCTTAAGTGTGTAGACCCTACGGGTTCGGGAACCATGCAAACATGACCGAGACAACTCTCCGGCCAATAACCAACAGCGGGATCTGGATACCCATGTTGGCTCCCACATGCTCCACGATGATCTCATCGGATGAACCACGATGTCGAGGATTTAATCAATCCCGTATTCAATTCCCTTTGTCCAGCGGTATTGTACTTGCCCGAGATTCGATCGTCGGTATGATGATGTCCTACCGAGTGGGCCCAGAGATACCTCTCCGTCACACGGAGTGACAAATCCCAGTCTCGATTCGTGCCAACCCAACAGACACTTTCGGAGATACCCGTAGTGTACCTTTATAGCCACCCAGTTACGTTGTGACGTTTGGCATACCCAAAGCATTCCTACGGTATCCGGGAGTTGCGCAATCTCATGGTCTAAGGAAATGATACTTGACATTAGAAAAGCTTTAGCATACGAACTACACGATCTTTGTGCTAGGCTTAGGATTGGGTCTTGTCCATCACATGATTCTCCTAATGATGTGATCCCGTTATCAACGACATCCAATGTCCATGGCCAGGAAACCGTAACCATCTATTGATCAACGAGCTAGTCAACTAGAGGCTTACTAGGGACATGGTGTTGTCTATGTATCCACACATGTATCTGAGTTTCCTATCAATACAATTATAGCATGGATAATAAACGATTATCATGAACAAGGAAATATAATAATAACTAATTTGTTATTGCCTCTAGAGCATATTTCCAACAGTCTCCCACTTGCACTAGATTCAATAATCTAGTTCACATCGCCATGTGATTAACACTCACAGGTCACATCGCCATGTGACCAACATCCAAAGAGTTTACTAGAGTCAATAATCTAGTTCACATCACTATGTGATTAACACTCAATGAGTTCTGGGTTTGATCATGTTGCTTATGAGAGAGGTTTTAGTCAACGGTTCTGCAACATTCAGATCCGTATGTACTTCGCAAATATCTACGCTATATTTGGAGCCATTTCAAATAACTGTTCTACTTGGAGCTATTCTAAATTGTTGCTCCATTATACGTATCCGGTATCTCTACTCAGAGCTATCCGGATAGGTGTTAAGCTTGCATCGACGTAACTCTTTATATCGAACTCTTTATCACCTCCATAACCGAGAAACATATCCTTATTCCTCTAAGGATAATTTTGACCGCTATCTGGTGATCTACTCCTAGATCACCTTTGTACCCTCTTGCCAGACATGTGGCAAGGCACACATCAGGTGCGGTACTCTGCATGGCATACCGTATAGAGCCTATGACAAAAGCATAGGGGACGACCTTCGTCCTTCCTCTTTCTCCTACCGTGGTCGAGCTTTAAGTCTTAACTTCATACCTTACAACTCAGGCAAGAACTCCTTCTTTGGCTGATCCATCTTGAACACCTTCAAGATCATGTCAAGGTATGTGCTCATTTGAAAGTGCCATTAAGCGTTTTTGATCTATCCTTATAGATCTTGATGCTCAATGTTCAAGTAGCTTAATCCGAGTTTTCCATTGAAAAACACCTTTCAAATAACCCTATATGCTTTCCAGAAATTCTACATCATTTCGGATCAACAATATGTCATCCACATATACTTATCAGAAATGTCGTAGTGCTCCCACTCACTTTATTGTAAATACAAGTTTCTAACAAACTTTGTATAAACCCATAAACTTTGATTACTCCATCAAAGTGTATATTCCGACTCCGAGATGCTTGCTCTAGTCCATGGAAGGATCGCTGGAGCTTGCATACCTTTTAGCATCCTTAGGATCGACAAAACCTTTCTGATTGTATCACATACAACCTTTCCTTACGAAAACTGGTAAGGAAACTTGTTTTGACATCCATCTGCCAGATTTCATAAATGCAGCTTATGCTAACATGATTCCGACGGACTTAAGCATCGCTACGGGTGAGAAAATCTCATCGTAGTCAACTACTTGAACTTGTGAAAAACTCTTCACCACAAGTCGAGCTTCATAGACGATGACATTACCGTCCACGTCCGTCTTCTTCTTAAAATCCACATGTACCTAACAGCCTTACGACCATCAAGTAGTTCTTCCAAAGTCTACACCTTGTTTTCATACATGGATCCTCTCTCGGATTTTATGGCCTCGAGCCAATTTTCGGAATCCGGGCCCACCATCGCTTCTCCATAGCTCATAGGTTCATCATTGTCCAACAACGTGACCTTTAAGGCAGGGTTACCACTTAGAAGTTGTACACACCCTTGTCAACCTATGAGGTTCGATAGTAACTCGATCTGAAGCTTCATGATCATCATCATTAGCTTTCTCTTCAACTGAGGCAGGTGCCACAGAAACATTTTTCCTGTGCTGCACCACTCTCTGGTTGAAGTAAAGGTTCAACAACCTTATCAAGTTCTATCTTCCTCCCACTCAATTCTTTCGAGAGAAACTCTTTCTCGAGAAAGGGCCTGATTCTAGAAACAATCCCTATTGCTTTCGGATCCGAGGCAGGAGGTATACCCAACTGTTTTGGGTGTCCTATGAAGATGCATTTATCCGCTTTGGTTTCGAGCTTATCAGCCTGAAACTTTTTCACATAAGCGTCGCAGCCCCAAACCTTTTAAGAAACGACAGCTTAGGTTTCTCTGAACCATAGTTCATACGGTGTCGACTCAAACGGAATTGCGTGGTGCCCTATTTAAAGTGAATGTGGTTGACTCTAATGCCTAACCCATAAACTATAGTGGTAATTCGATAAGAGACATCATGGTATGCATCATATCCAATAGGGTGCAGTTATGATGTTCGGACACACCATCACACTATGGTGTTCCAGGCTGTATCAGTTGTGAAACCATTTCCACAATGTCTTAATTCTATGCCAAACTCGTAATTCAATTATTCATCTCTATGATCATATCATAGATATTTTATCCTCTTGTCACGACGATCTTTCAACTTCACTCTGAAATCACTTGAACCTTTCAATAATTCAGACTTGTGATTCATTAAGCAAATATACTTAGCATCTACTTCAATCATCTGTGAAGTAAGAACACAATGATATCCACTACATGCCTCAGCACTCATTGGACTGCACACATCAAGATGTATTACTTCCAACAAGTTGCTTTCTTGTTCCATCTTACTGAAAACGAGGCCTTTCAGTCATCTTGCCCATGTGGTATGATTTGCATGTCTCAAGTGATTCAAAATCTGTTGGAAATATGCCCTAGAGGCAATAATAAAAGGTTTATTATTATATTTCCTTGTTCATGATAATTGTCTTTTATTCATGCTATAATTGTGTTATCCGGAAATCGTAATACATGTGTGAATAACAGACACCAACATGTCCCTAGTAAGCCTCTAGTTGACTAGCTCGTTGATCAACAGATAGTCATGGTTTCCTGACTATGGACATTGGATGTCATTGATAACGAGATCAAGTCATTAGGAGAATGATGTGATGGACAAGACCCAATCCTAAACATAGCACAAGATCGTATAGTTCGTTTGCTAGAGTTTTCCAATGTCAAGTATCCTTTCCTTAGACCATGAGATCGTGTAACTCCCGGACACCGTAGGAGTGCTTTGGGTGTACCAAACGTCACAACGTAACTGGGTGACCATAAAGGTATACTACGGGTATCTCCGAAAGTGTCAGTTGGGTTGACACGGATCAAGACTGGGATTTGTCACTCCGTATGACGAAGAGGTATCACTGGGCCCACTCGGTAATGCATCATCATTATGACCTCAAAGTGACCAAGTGTTTGGTCACGGGATCATGCATTACGGTACAAGTAAAGTGACTTGCCGGTAACGAGATTGAACGAGGTATTGGGATACCGACGATCGAATCTCGGGCAAGTAACATACCGATTGACGAAGGGAATTGTATACGGGGTTGCTTGAATCCTCGACATCATGGTTCATCCAATGAGATCATCGAGGAGCATGTGGGAGCCAACATGGGTATCCAGATCCCGCTATTGGTTATTGACCGGAGAGCGATCTCGGTCATGTCTACATGTCTCCCGAACCCGTAGGGTCTACACACTTAAGGTTCGGTGACGCTAGGGTTGTAGGGATATGTATATGTAGTAACCCGAATATTGTTCGGAGTCCCGGATGAGATCCCGGATGTCACGAGGAGTTTCGGAATGGTCCAGAGGTAAAGAATTATATATAGGAAGTGCTATTTCGGCTATCGGGACAAGTTTCGGGGTCACCGGTATTGTATTGGGACCACCGGAAGGGTCCCGGGGGTCCACCGGGTGGGGCCACCTATCCCGGAGGGCCCCATGGGCTGAAGTGGGAAGGGATCCAGCCCAAAGTGGGCTGGGGCGCCACTTCCCCCTAGGGCCCATGCGTCTAGGGTGGGGAAACCCTAAAGGGGGGGCGCCCCCTTGCTTGGGGGGCAAGCCCCTTGGCCGCCGCCCCCCTAGGAGATTGCATCTCCTAGGGCCGGCGCCCCCTAGGCCCCCTATATATAGTGGGGGGGAGGGAGGGCATCTAACCTATGCCATTGGTGCCTCCCTCTCCCTCTCCAACACCTCCTCCTTCTCCATAGAGCTTGGCGAAGCCCTGCCGGAGTACTGCAGCTCCAACACCACCACGCCGTCGTGCTGCTGCTGGAGCCATCTTCCTCAACCTCTCCTTCCCCCTTGCTGGATCAAGAAGGAGGAGACGTTATGCTGACCGTACGTGTGTTGAATGCGGAGGTGCCGTCCGTTCGGTGCTAGGATCTCCGGTGATTTGGATCACGTCGAGTACGACTCCCTCATCCCCGTTCTTTGAACGCTTCCGCTCGCGATCTGCAAGGTACGTAGATGCATCCAACCACTCTTTGCTAGATGAACTCATAGATGGATCTTGGTGAAATCGTAGGAAATTTTTTGTTTTCTGCAACGTTCCCCAACAGTGGCATCATGTGCTAGGTCTAGGCGTAGTTCTCTATGCACGAGTAGAACACAATTTGTTGTGGGCGTTGATGTTGTCAACTTTCTTGCCGCTACTAGTCTTATCTTGCTTCAACGGTATTGTGGGATGAAGCGGCCCGGACCAACCTTACACGTACGCTTACGTGAGACCGGTTCCACCGACTGACATGCACCAGTTGCATAAGGTGGCTGGCGGGTGTCTGTCTCTCCCACTTTAGTTGGAGCGGATTCGATGAAAAGGGTCCTTATGAAGGGTAAATAGAAGTTGACAAATCACGTTGTGGCTTTCACGTAGGTAAGAAAACGTTCTTGCTAGAACCCTATTGCAGCCACGTAAAACATGCAACAACAATTAGAGGACGTCTAACTTGTTTTTGCAGCAAGTGTTTTGTGATGTGATATGGCCAAAGTTGTGATGAATGATGAATGATATATATGTGATGTATGAGATGTTCATGCTATTGTAATAGGAATCACGACTTGCATGTCGATGAGTATGACAACCGGCAGGAGCCATAGGAGCTGTCTTTATTTTTGTATGACCTGCGTGTCATTGAGAAACGCCATGTAAATTACTTTACTTTATTGCTAAATGCGTTAGCCATAGTAGTAGAAGTAATAGTCGGCGAGCAACTTCATGGAGACACGATGATGGAGATCATGATGATGGAGATCATGGTGTCATGCCGGTGACAAGATGATCATGGAGCCCCAAGATGGAGATCAAAGGAGCTATGTGATATTGGCCATATCATGTCACTATTATTATTTGATTGCATGTGATTTTTATCATGTTTTTGCATCTTGTTTTCTTAGTACGACGGTAGTAAATAAGATGATCCCTCATAATAATTTCAAGAAAATGTTCCCCCTAACTGTGCACCGTTGCGACAGTTCGTTGTTTTGAAGCACCACGTGATGATCGAGTGTGATAGATTCCAACGTTCACATACAACGGGTGTAAGACAGATTTACACATGCAAACACTTAGGTTGACTTGACGAGCCTAGCATGTACAGACATGGCCTCGGAACATAGAAGACCGAAAGGTCGAGCATGAGTTGTATAGAAGATACGATCAACATGAAGATGTTCACCGATGTTGACTAGTCCGTCTCACGTGATGATCGGACACGGCCTGGTTGACTCGGATCATGTTATACTTAGATGACTGGAGGGATGTCTATGTAAGTGGGAGTTCATTGAATAATTTGATTAGATGAACTTAATTATCATGAACTTAGTCCAAAATATTTACAATATGTCTTGTAGATCAAATGGCCAACGTAGTCCTCAACTTCAATGCGTTCCTAGAGAAAACCAAGCTGAAAGACGATGGCAGCAACTACACGGACTGGGTCCGGAACCTGAGGATCATCCTCATAGCTGCCAAGAAAGATTATGTCCTACAAGCACCGCTGGGTGACGCACCTGTTCTCCCTGCAGAACAAGACGTTATGAACGCTTGGCAGGCACGTACCGATGACTACTCCCTCGTTCAGTGCGGCATGCTTTACAGCTTAGAGCCGGGACTCTAAAAACGTTTTGAGAGACACGGAGCATATGAGATGTTCGAAGAGCTGAAAATGGTTTTCCAAGCTCATGCCCGGCTCGAGAGATATCAAGTCTCCGACAAGTTCTTCAGCTGTAAGATGGAGGAAAACAGTTCTGTCAGTGAGCACATACTCACTATGTCTGGGTTGCATAACCGCTTGACTCAGCTGGGAGTTAATCTCCCAGATGACGCGGTCATTGACAGAATCCTTCAGTCGCTTCCACCGAGCTACAAGAGCTTTGTGATGAACTTCAATATGCAGGGGATGGAAAAGACCATTCCTGAAGTATTTGCTATGCTGAAATCAGCAGAGGTAGAAGTCAAAAAGGAACATCAAGTGTTGATGGTGAATAAAACCACTAAGTTCAAAAAGGGCAAGGGTAAGAAGAACTTCAAGAAGGACGGCAAGGGAGTTGCCGCGCCCAGCAAGCAAGCTGCCGGGAAGAAGCCAAAGAATGGACCCAAGCCCGAGACTGAGTGTTTTTATTGCAAGGGAAGTGGTCACTGGAAGCGGAACTGCCCCAAATACTTAGCGGACAAGAAGGCCGGCATCACAAAAGGTATATGTGATATACATGTAATTGATGTGTACCTTACCAGTACTCGTAGTAGCTCTTGGGTATTTGATACCGGTGCAGTTGCTCACATTTGTAACTCAAAGCAGGAGCTTCGGAATAAGCGGAGACTGGCGAAGGACGAGGTGACGATGCGCGTCGGGAATGGTTCCAAGGTCGATGTGATCGCCGTCGGCACGCTACCTCTACATTTACCTACGGGATTAGTTTTAAACCTCAATAATTGTTATTTAGTGCCAGCTTTGAGCATGAACATTGTATCGGGATCTCGTTTAATACGAGATGGCTACTCATTTAAATCCGAGAATAATGGTTGTTCTATTTATATATGAGAGACATGTTTTATGGTCATGCTCCGATGGTGAATGGTTTATTCTTAATGAACCTCGAGCATAATGCTACACATATTCATAGTGTGAGTACCAAAAGATGTAAGGTTGATAATGATAGTCCCACATACTTGTGGCACTGCCGCCTTGGTCACATAGGTGTCAAACGCATGAAGAAGCTCCATGCAGATGGACTTTTAGAGTCTCTTGATTACGAATCATTTGACACGTGCGAACCATGCCTCATGGGTAAAATGACCAAGACTCCGTTCTCAGGAACAATGGAGCGAGCAACCAACTTATTGGAAATCATACATACTGATGTGTGCGGTCCAATGAGTGTTGAGGCTCGCAGTGGCTATCGTTATGTTCTCACCCTCACTGATGACTTGAGTAGATATGGGTATATCTATTTGATGAAACACAAGTCTGAGACCTTTGAAAAGTTCAAGGAATTTCAGAGTGAGGTTGAAAATCAACGTGACAGGAAAATCAAGTTCCTACGATCAGATCGTGGAGGAGAATACTTGAGTCACGAATTTGGCACACACTTAAGAAAATGTGGAATAGTTTCACAACTCACGCCGCCTGGAACACCTCAGCGTAATGGTGTGTCCGAACGTCGTAATCGCACTCTATTAGATATGGTGCGATCTATGATGTCTCTTACCGATTTACCGCTATCTTTTTGGGGCTATGCTTTAGAGACTGCCGCATTCACTTTAAATAGGGCTCCGTCGAAATCCGTTGAGACGACACCGTATGAATTATGGTTTGGGAAGAAACCTAAGCTGTCGTTTCTAAAAGTTTGGGGATGCGATGCTTATGTCAAGAAACTTCAACCTGAAAAGCTCGAATCCAAGTCGGAAAAATGCGTCTTCATAGGATACCCTAAAGAAACTATTGGGTATACCTTCTACCTCAGATCCGAAGGCAAGATCTTTGTTGCCAAGAATGGATCCTTTCTAGAGAAAGAGTTTCTCTCGAAAGAAGTAAGTGGGAGGAAAGTAGAACTTGATGAAGTATTACCTCTTGAACCGGAAAATGGCGCAACTCAAGAAAATGTTCCTGAGGTGTCTGCACCGACTAGAGAAGAAGTTAATGATCAAGTTGCTACTGAAATTCGTAGGTGCACAAGGACACGTTCCGCACCAGAGTGGTACGGCAACCCTGTCTTGGAAATCATGTTGTTAGACAACGGTGAACCTTCGAACTATGAAGAAGCGATGGCGGGCCCGGATTCCGACAAATGGCTGGAAGCCATGAAATCCGAGATAGGATCCATGTATGAAAACGAAGTATGGACTTTGACTGACTTGCCCGTTGAGCAGCGAGCCATAGAAAATAAATGGATCTTTAAGAAGAAGACAGACACAGATGGTAATGTGACCATCTATAAAGCTCGGCTTGTCGCTAAGGGTTATCGACAAGTTCCAGGGGTTGACTACGATGAGACTTCCTCACCGGTAGCGAAGCTAAAGTCCGTCCGAATCATGTTAGCAATTGCCGCATTCTACGATTATGAGATATGGCAAATGGACGTCAAAACGGCATTCCTTAATGGTTTCCTTAAGGAAGAATTGTATATGATGCAGCCGGAAGGTTTTGTCGATCCTAAGAATGCTGACAAGGTGTGCAAGCTCCAACGCTTGATTTATGGGCTGGTGCAAGCATCTCGGAGTTGTAACATTCACTTTGATGAGATGATCAAAGCGTTTGGGTTTACACAGACTTATGGAGAAGCCTGCGTTTACAAGAAAGTGAGTGGGAGCTCTGTAGCATTTCTCATATTATATGTAGATGACATACTTTTGATGGGAAATGATATAGAACTCTTGGACGGCATTAAGGCCTACTTGAATAAGAGTTTTTTAATGAAGGACCTTGGAGAAGCTGCTTATATATTAGGCATCAAGATCTATAGAGATAGATCGAGACGCCTCATAGGTCTTTCACAAAGCACATACCTTGATAAGATATTGAAGAAGTTCAATATGGATCAGTCTAAGAAGGGGTTCTTACCTGTGTTACAAGGTGTGAAATTGAGCTCAGCTCAATGTCCGACCACGGCAGAAGATATAGAAGAGATGAGTGTCATCCCCTATGCCTCAGCCATAGGTTCTATTATGTATGCCATGCTGTGTACCAGACCTGATGTAAACCTTGCCGTAAGTTTGGTAGGAAGGTACCAAAGTAATCCCGGCAAGGAACACTGGACAGCGGTCAAGAATATCCTGAAGTACCTGAAAGGACTAAGGAAATGTTTCTCATTTATGGAGGTGACTAAGAGCTCGTTGTAAAGGGTTACGTCGACGCTAGCTTCGACACAGATCTGGATGACTCTAAGTCACAAACCGGATACATGTACATTTTGAATGGTGGGGCGGTAAGCTGGTGCAGTTGCAAGCAGAGCGTCGTGGCGGGATCTACATGTGAAGCGGAGTACATGGCAACCTCGGAGGCAGCACATGAAGCAATTTGGGTGAAGGAGTTCATCACCGACCTAGGAGTCATACCCAATGCGTCGGGGCCGATCAAGCTCTTCTGTGACAACACTGGAGCTATTGCACTTGCCAAGGAGCCCAGGTTTCACAAGAAGACAAGGCACATCAAGCGTCACTTCAACTCCATTCGTGAAAATGTTCAAGATGGAGACATAGATATTTGTAAAGTACATACGGACCTGAATGTAGCAGATCCGTTGACTAAACCTCTCCATAGAGCAAAACATGATGAACACCAGAATTCCATGGGTGTTCAATTCATCACAATGTAACTAGATTATTGACTCTAGTGCAAGTGGGAGACTGTTGGAAATATGCCCTAGAGGCAATAATAAAAGGTTATTATTATATTTCCTTGTTCATGATAATTGTCTTTTATTCATGCTATAATTGTGTTATCCGGAAATCGTAATACATGTGTGAGTAACAGACACCAACATGTCCCTAGTAAGCCTCTAGTTGACTAGCTCGTTGATCAACAGATAGTCATGGTTTCCTGACTATGGACATTGGATGTCATTGATAACGAGATCACATCATTAGGAGAATGATGTGATGGACAAGACCCAATCCTAAACATAGCACAAGATCATATAGTTCGTTTGCTAGAGTTTTCCAATGTCAAGTTGTTGGGTTTCGTAGTAATTTCAAAAAATTTCCTACGTGCACACAGGATCATGTGATGCATAGCAACGAGAGGAGAGTGTTGTCTACGTACCCAACGCAGACCGACTGCGGAAGCGATGACACGACGTAGAGGAAGTAGTCGTACGTCTTCACGATCCAACCGATCAAGCACCGAAACTACGGCACCTCCGAGTTCGAGCACACGTTCAGCTCGATGACGATCCCCGGACTCCGATCCAGCAAAGTGTCGGGGAAGAGTTCCGTCAGCACGACGGCGTGGTGACGATCTTGATGAACTACAGCAGCAGGGCTTCGCCTAAACTCCGCTACAGTATTATCGAGGAATATGGTGGCAGGGGGCACCGCACACGGCTAAGGAATCGATCACGTGGATCAACTTGTGTCAACTTGTGTGTTTAGAGGTGCCCCTGCCTCAGTATATAAAGGAGCCAAGGGGGGGAGGAGGCGCCGGCCAGGAGGAGGTGGCGCAGGAGGAGTCCTACTCCTACCGGGAGTAGGACTCCCCTCCAATCCTATTCCAACTAGGAATCCCCAAAGGGGGAAAGAGGAGAAGGGTGGCCGGCCACCTCTCCTAGTCCTAATAGGACTAGGGGAAGGGGGGAGGCGCGCAGCCCTGGTGGGCAGCCCTTTCACCTTTCCACTAAGGCCCATGAAGGCCCATATGGTTCCCGGGGGGTTCCGGTAACCCTCCCGGTATTCCGGTAAAATCCCGATTTCACCCGGAACACTTCCGATATCCAAATATAGGCTTCCAATATATCAATCTTTACGTCTCGACCATTTCGAGACTCCTCGTCATGTCCGTGATCACATCCGGGACTCCGAACAACC
>NC_041392.1:95453067-95470280 GCF_002162155.2 Triticum dicoccoides | reverse complement strand
AAACGGGAGTTGCATAATCTCATAGTCATAGGAACATGTATAAGTCATGAAGAAAGCAATAGCAACATACTAAACGATCAGGTGCTAAGCTAATGGAATGGGTCATGTCAATCAGATCATTCAACTAATGATGTGACCTCGTTAATCAAATAACAACTCATTGTTCATGGTCAGGAAACATAACCATCTTTGATTAACGAGCTAGTCAAGTAGAGGCATACTAGTGACACTCTGTTTGTCTATGTATTCACACATGTATTATGTTTCCGGTTAATACAATTCTAGCATGAATAATAAACATTTATCATGATATAAGGAAATAAATAATAACTTTATTATTGCCTCTAGGGCATATTTCCTTCAGTCTCCCACTTGCACTAGAGTCAATAATCTAGTTCACATCGCCATGTGATTTAACAGCAATAGTTCACATCACCATGTGATTAACACTCATAGTTCACATCGCTATGTGACCAACACCCAAAGGGTTTACTAGATTCAGTAATCTAGTTCACATCGCTATGTGATTAACACCCAAGGAGTACTAA
This sequence comes from Triticum dicoccoides, assembly GCF_002162155.2. Taxonomy (NCBI): domain Eukaryota; kingdom Viridiplantae; phylum Streptophyta; class Magnoliopsida; order Poales; family Poaceae; genus Triticum; species Triticum dicoccoides. The sequence goes on along the minus strand of NC_041392.1, from coordinate 95,469,732 downwards.
GGTGTGATCATGTTTTGCTTGTGAGAGAATCTTAGTCAACGGGTATGTCATATACAGATCCGTAAGTATTTTGCGAATTCTATGTCTACAATGCTCTGCACGGAGCTACTCTAGCTAATTGCTCCCACTTTCAATATGTATCTAGATCAAGACTTAGAGTCATCTAGATTAGTGTCAAACTTGCATCGGCGTAACCTTTTACGACGAACCTTTTTCCATAATCGAGAAACATATCCTTATTCCACTAAGGACAATTTTGACCTCTCTCCAGTGATCTACTCCTAGATCACTATTGTACTCCCTTGCCAAACTCAGTGGTATGGCATACAATAGATCTGGTATACAGCATGGCATACTTTATAGAACCTATGACTGAGGCATAGGGAATGACTTTCATTCTTTTTCTATTTTCTGCCGTGGTCGGGCTTTGAGTCTTACTCAACTTAACACCTTGCAACACAGGCAAGAACTCCTTCTTTGACTGTTCCATTTTGAACTATTTCAAAAATTTATCAAGGTATGTATTCATTGAAAAAATCTTATCAAGCGTCTTCATCTATCTATATAGATCTTGATGCTCAATGTGTAAGCAGCTTCACCAAGGTCTTTCTTTGAAAAACCTTTATTCAAGTATCCTTTCATGCTTTGCAGAATAATTCTACATTATTTCCGATCAACAATATGTCATTCACATATACTTATCAGAAATGTTGTAGTGCTCCCACTCACTTTCTTGTAAATACAGGCTTCACTGTAAGTCTGTACAATAACTATATGCTTTGATCAACTTATCAAAGCGTATATTCCAACTCCGAGATTCTTGCACCAGTCCATAAATGGATCGCTGGAGCTTGCACACTTTGTTAGCTCCCTTTGGATCGACAAAACCTTCCGGTTGCATCATATACAACTCTTCTTCCAGAAATCCATTCAGGAATGCAGTTTTGACATCCATCTGCCAAATTTCATAATCATAAAATGCGGCAATTGCTAACATGATTCGGACAAACTTTTAAGCATCGATACGAGTAAGAAAAACTCATTGTATTCAACACCTTGAACTTTGTCAAAAACCTTTTTCGACAAGTCTAGCTTTGTAGATAGTAACACTACTATCAATGTCCGTCTTCCTCTTGAAGATCCATTTATTCTTAATGACTCACCGATCATCGGGCAAGTCAATCAAAGTCTACACTTTGTTCTCATACATGGATCATATCTCAGATTTCATGGCCTCAAGCCATTTCGTGGAATCTGGGCTCATCATTGCTTCCTCATAGTTCGTAGGTTCATCATGGTCTAGTAACATGACTTCCAGAACATGATTACCGTACCACTCTGGTGCGGATCTTACTCTGGAAGACCTACGAGGTTTGGTAGTAACTTGATCTGAAGTTTGATGATCATCATCATTAACTTCCTCACTTATTGGTGTAGGAATCACTGGAACTGATTTCTGTGATGAACTACTTTCTAATAAGGGAGAAGGTATAATTACCTCATCAAGTTCTACTCTCCTCCCACTCACTTCTTTCGAGAGAAACTCCTTCTCTGGAAAGGATCCATTTTAGCAACGAATGTCTTGCCTTCGGATCTGTGATAGAAGGTGTACCCAACAATTTCCTTTGGGTATTCTATGAAGACGCATTTCTCCGATTTGGGTTCGAGCTTATCAGGATGAAACTTTTTCACATAAGCATCGCAGCCCCAAACTTTAATAAACAACAGCTTAGGTTTACTGCTAAACCATAGTTCATACAGTGTCGTCTCAACGGATTTAGATGGTGCCCTATTTTAAAACGTGAATGCAGTTGTCTCTAATGCATAACCCCAAAACGATAGTGGTAAAGAGATATCATAGATCGCACCATATCAAATAAAGTGCGGTTACGACGTTCGGACACACCATAACGATGTGGTGTTCCAGGTGGCGTGAGCTGTGAAACTATTCCACATTGTTTTAATTGAAGACCAAACTCGTAACTCAAATATTTGTCTCCGCGATCAGATCGCAGAAACTTTATTTTCTTGTTAGGATGATTTTTCACTTCACTCTGAAATTCTTTGAACCTTTCAACTATTTCAGACTTATGTTTCATCAAGTAGATATACCCATATCTGCTCAAATCATCTTGTGAAGGTCAGAAAACAACGATGCTTGCCACGAGCAACAGCACTCATTGGATCGCATACATCGGTATGTATTATTTCCAACAAGTCAGTAACTCGTTCCATTGTTCTGAAGAACGGAGTTTTAGTCATCTTGCCCAAAAGGCACGGTTCGCAAGCATCAAATGATTCATAACCAAGTGATTCCGAAAATCCATCTTTATGGAGTTTCTTCATGCGCTTTACACCGATATGACCCAAACGGCAGTGCCACAAACAAGTTGCACTATCATTATTAACTTTGCATCTTTTAGCATCAATATTATGAATATGTGTATCACTACGATCGAGATCCAATGAACCATTTTCATTGGGTGTGTAACCATATAAGGTTTTATTCATGTAAATAGAACAACAGTTTATTCTCTTACTTAAATGAATAACCGTATTGCAATAAACATGATCAAATCATATTCATGCTCAACGCAAACACCAAATAACACTTATTTAGGTTCAACACTAATCCCGAAAGTATAGGGAGTGTGTGACGATGATCATATCAATCTTGGAACCACTTCCAACACACATCGTCACTTCACCCTTAACTAGTCTCTGTTTATTCTGCAACTCCCGTTTCGAGTTACTAATCTTAGCAACTGAACTAGTATCAAATACTGAGGGTTTGCGATAAACACTAGTAAAGTACACATTAATAACATGTATATCAAATATACTTATGTTCACTTTGCCATCCTTCTTATCCGCCAATCACTTGGGGTAGATCCGCTTCCAGTGACCAGTCCCTTTGCAGTAGAAACACTTAGTCTCAGGCTTAGGATCAGACTTGGGTTTCTTCACTTGAGCAGCAACTTGCTTGCTGTTCTTCTTGAAGTTCCCCTTCTTCCTTCTGCCCCTTTTCTTGAAACTAGTGGTCTTGTCTACCATCAACACTTGATGTTTTTCTCGATTTCTACCTTCGTCAATTTCCGCATTACGAAGAGCTTGGAAATCGTTTCCGTTATCCCTTGCATGTCATAGTTCATCACGAAGTTCTACTAACTTGGTGATGGTGACTAGAGAATTCTATCAATCACTATCTTATCTGGAAGATTAACTCCCACTTGATTCAAGCGATTGAAGTACCCTGACAATCTGAGCACATGATCACTAGTTGAGCGATTCTCCTCCATCTTTTAGCTATAGAACTTGTTGGAGACTTCATATCTCTCAACTCGGGTATTTGCTTGAAATATTAACTTCAATTCCTGGAACATCTCATATGGTCCATGACGTTCAAAACGTCTTTGAAGTCCCGATTCTAAGCCGTTAAGCATGGTGCACTTAAACTATCAAGTAGTCATCATATTGAGCTAGCCAAACGTTCATAACTTCTGCATCTGCTCCTGCAATAGGTCTGTCACCTAGCGGTGCATTAAGGACATAATTCTTCTGTGCAGCAATGAGGATAAACCTCAGATCACGGATCGAATCCGCATCATTGCTACTAACATTTTTCAACACAATATTCTCTAGGAACATATCAAAATAAACATATGAGAGCAATAACGCAAGCTATTGATCTACAACATAATTTGCAAAATACTACCAGGACTAAGTTCATGATAAATTTAAGTTCAATTAATCATATTACTTAAGAACTCCCACTTAGATAGACATCCCTCTAATCCTCTAAGTGATTACGTGATCCAAATCAACTAAACCATAACCGATCATCACGTGAGATGGAGTAGTTTTCAATGGTGAACATCGTTATGTTGATCATATCTACTATATGATTCACGCTCGACCTTTCGGTCTCCGTGTTCCGAGGCCATATCTGCATATGCTAGGCTCGTCAAGTTTAACCTGAGTATTCTGCGTGTGCAAAAACTGGCTTGCACCCGTTGTAGATGGACGTAGAGCTTATCACACCCGATCATCACGTGGTGTCTGGGCACGACGAACTTTGGCAACGGTGCATACTCAGGGAGAACACTTCTTGATAATTTAGTGAGAGATCATCTTATAATGCTACCATCAATCAAAGCAAGATAAGATGCATAAAAAGATAAACATCACATGCAATCAATATAAGTGATATGATATGGCCATCATCATCTTGTGCTTGTGATCTCCATCTCCGAAGCACCGTCATGATCACCATCGTCACCGGCGCGACACCTTGATCTCCATCGTAGCATCGTTGTCGTCTTGCCAATCTTATGCTTTCACGACTATCACTACCGTTTAGTAATAAAGTAAAGCATTACATCGCGATTGCATTGCATACAATAAAGCGACAACCATATGGCTCCTGCCAGTTGCTGATAACTTGGTTACAAAACATGATCATCTCATACAATAAAATTCAGCATCATGCCTTGACCATATCACATCACAACATGCCCTGCAAAAACAAGTTAGACGTCCTCTACTTTGTTGTTGCATGTTTTACGTGGCTGCTACGGGCTTAAGTAAGAACCAATCTCACCTACGCATCAAAACCACAACGATAGTTTGTCAAATAGACTCCGTTTTAACCTTCGCAAGGACCGGGCGTAGCCATACTTGGTTCAACTAAAGTTGGAGAGGCAGTCGCCCGCAAGCCATCTCTGTGCAAAGCACGTCGAGGGAACCGGTCTCGCGTAAGCGTACGCGTAAGGTTGGTCCGGGTCATCTCGTCCAACAATACCGCCGAACCAAAGTATGACATGCTGGTAGGCAGTATGACTTGTATCGTCCACAACTTACTTGTGTTCTACTCGTGCATATAACATCAACATCAATAACCTAGGCTCGGATGCCACTGTTGGGTTTCGTAGTAATTTCAAAAATTTTCCTACGCGCACACAGGATCATGTGATGCATAGCAACGAGAGGAGAGTGTTGTCTACGTACCCAACGCAGACCGACTGCGGAAGCGATGACACGACGTAGAGGAAGTAGTCGTACGTCTTCACGATCCAACCGATCAAGCACCGAAACTACGGCACCTCCGAGTTCGAGCACACGTTCAGCTCGATGACGATCCCCGGACTCCGATCCAGCAAAGTGTCGGGGAAGAGTTCCGTCAGCACGACGGCGTGGTGACGATCTTGATGAACTACAGCAGCAGGGCTTCGCCTAAACTCCGCTACAGTATTATCGAGGAATATGGTGGCAGGGGGTACCGCACACGGCTAAGGAATCGATCACGTGGATCAACTTGTGTCAACTTGTGTGTTTAGAGGTGCCCCTGCCTCAGTATATAAAGGAGCCAAGGGGGGGAGGAGGCGCCGGCCAGGAGGAGGTGGCGCAGGAGGAGTCCTACTCCTACCGGGAGTAGGACTCCCCTCCAATCCTATTCCAACTAGGAATCCCCAAAGGGGGAAAGAGGAGAAGGGTGGCCGGCCACCTCTCCTAGTCCTAATAGGACTAGGGGAAGGGGGGAGGCGCGCAGCCCTGGTGGGCAGCCCTTTCACCTTTCCACTAAGGCCCATGAAGGCCCATATGGTTCCCGGGGGGTTCCGGTAACCCTCCCGGTATTCCGGTAAAATCCCGATTTCACCCGGAACACTTCCGATATCCAAATATAGGCTTCCAATATATCAATCTTTACGTCTCGACCATTTCGAGACTCCTCGTCATGTCCGTGATCACATCCGGGACTCCGAACAACCTTCGGTACATCAAAATGCATAAACTCATAATATAACTGTCATCGTAACCTTAAGCGTGCGGACCCTACGGGTTTGAGAACAATGTAGACATGACCGAGACACGTCTCCGGTCAATAACCAATAGCGGGACCTGGATGCCCATATTGGCTCCTACATATTCTACGAAGATCTTTATCGGTCAGACCGCATAACAACATACGTTGTTCCCTTTGTCATCGGTATGTTACTTGCCCGAGATTCGATCGTCGGTATCCAATACCTAGTTCAATCTCGTTGCCGGCAAGTCTCTTTACTCGTTCCGTAATACATCATCTCACAACTAACATATTAGTTGCAGTGCTTGCAAGGCTTATGTGATGTGCATTACTGAGAGGGCCCAGAGATACCTCTCCGACAATCGGAGTGACAAATCCTAATCTCGAAATACGCCAACCCAACATCTACCTTTGGAGACACCTGTAATGCTCCTTTATAATCACCCAGTTACGTTGTGACGTTTGGTAGCACCCAAAGTGTTCCTCCGGCAAACGGGAGTTGCATAATCTCATAGTCATAGGAACATGTATAAGTCATGAAGAAAGCAATAGCAACATACTAAACGATCAGGTGCTAAGCTAATGGAATGGGTCATGTCAATCAGATCATTCAACTAATGATGTGACCTCGTTAATCAAATAACAACTCATTGTTCATGGTCAGGAAACATAACCATCTTTGATTAACGAGCTAGTCAAGTAGAGGCATACTAGTGACACTCTGTTTGTCTATGTATTCACACATGTATTATGTTTCCGGTTAATACAATTCTAGCATGAATAATAAACATTTATCATGATATAAGGAAATAAATAATAACTTTATTATTGCCTCTAGGGCATATTTCCTTCACAAGTATCCTTTCCTTAGACCATGAGATCGTGTAACTCCCGGACACCGTAGGAGTGCTTTGGGTGTACCAAACGTCACAACGTAACTGGGTGACCATAAAGGTATACTACGGGTATCTCCGAAAGTGTCAGTTGGGTTGACACGGATCAAGACTGGGATTTGTCACTCCGTATGACAGAGAGGTATCACTGGGCCCACTCGATAATGCATCATCATTATGAGCTCAAAGTGACCAAGTGTTTGGTCACGAGATCATGCATTACGGTACGAGTAAAGTGACTTGCCGGTAACGAGATTGAACGAGGTATTGGGATACCGATGATCGAATCTCGGGCAAGTAACATACCGATTGACGAAGGGAATTGTATACGGGGTTGCTTGAACCTCGACATCGTGGTTCATCGGATGAGATCATCGAGGAGCATGTGGGAGCCAACATGGGTATCCAGATCCCGCTGTTGGTTATTGACCGGAGAGCGATCTCGGTCATGTCTACATGTCTCCCGAACCCGTAGGGTCTACACACTCAAGGTTCGGTGACGCTAGGGTTGTAGGGATATGTATATGCAGTAACCCGAATATTGTTCAGAGTCCCGGATGAGATCCCGGACATCACGAGGAGTTCCGGAATGGTCCGGAGGTAAAGAATTATATATATGAAGTGCTATTTCGGCTATCGGGACAAGTTTCGGGGTCACCGGTATTGTACTGGGGACCACCGGAAGGGTCCCGGGGGTCCACCGGGTGGGGCCACCTATCCCGAAGGGCCCCATGGGCTGAAGTGGGAAGGGATCCAGCCCAAAGTGGGCTGGGGCGCCACTTCCCCCTAAGGCCCATGCGCCCAGGGTGGGGAAACCATAAAGGGGGGGCGCCCCCTTGCTTGGGGGGCAAGCCCCCCACCCCTTGGCCGCCGCCCCCCTAGGAGATTGCATCTCCTAGGGCCGGCGCCCCCTAGGCCCCCTATATATAGTGGGGGGGAGGGAGGGCATCTGACCTACGCCATTGGTGCCTCCCTCTCCCTCTCCAACACCTCCTCCTTCTCCATAGAGCTTGGCGAAGCCCTGCCGGAGTACTGCAGCTCCAACACCACCACGCCGTCGTGCTGCTGCTGGAGCCATCTTCCTCAACCTCTCCTTCCCCCTTGCTGGATCAAGAAGGAGGAGACGTTAAGCTGACCGTATGTGTGTTGAACGCGGAGGTGCCGTCCGTTCGGCGCTAGGATCTCCGGTGATTTGGATCACGTCGAGTACGACTCCCTCATCCCCGTTCTTTGAACGCTTCCGCTCGCGATCTACAAGGTACGTAGATGCATCCAACCACTCGTTGCTAGATGAACTCATAGATGGATCTTGGTGAAACCGTAGGAAATTTTTTGTTTTCTGCAACGTTCCCCAACAAAATCAAGTGAGCCCAAACTATCCATCAACATGGAGCTTCTTCATGCGTTTTATACCAATATGACTCAAATTGCAGTGCCACAAGTATGTGGTAATATCATTACTATCTTATATTTTTGGCATGAACATGTGTATCACTACGATCGGGATTCAGTGAACCATTCATTTCAGGTGCAAGACCATTGAAGGTATTATTCAAATAAACAGAGTAACCATTATTCTCCTTAAATGAATAACCGTATTGTGATAAACATAATCAAATCATGTCTACGCTCAACGCAAACACCAAATAACAATTATTTAGGTTTAACACCAATCCCGATGGTAGATGGAGCGTGCGATGTTTGATCACATCAACCTTGGAAACTCTTCCAACACATATCGTCGTCTCACCTTTGGCTAGTCTCCGTTTATTCTGTAGCCTTTTATTTCGAGTTACTAACACTTAGCAACCGAACCGGTATCTAATACCCTGCTGCTACTAGGAGTACTAGTAAAGTACACATTTAATATAATGTATGTCCAATACATACTTCTGTCAACCTTGCCAGCCTTCTCATCTACCAAGTATCTAGGGTGGTTCTGCTTCAGTGACCGTTCCCCTTTATTACAGAAGCACTTAGTCTCGGGCTTGGGTTCAACCTTGGGTTTCTTCACTAGAGCAACTGATTTGTTGTTTCATGAAGTATCCCTTTTTGCCCCTTGCCCTTCTTGAAACTAGTGGTTTTACTAACCATCAACAATTGATGCTCCTATTTGATTTCTACTTTCGCGGTGTCGCGAATAGCTCAAGGATCATATCTATCCCTGATATGTTATAGTTCATCACGAAGCTCTAGTAGCTTGGTGGCAGTGACTTTGGATAACCATCACTATCTCATCTGGAAGATTAACTCCCACTCGATTCAAGCGATTGTTGTACTCATACAATCTGAGCACATGCTCAACGATTGAGATTTTCTCCTTAGTTTGCAGGCTTAAGAAACTTGTCAAAGGTCTCATACCTCTTGACGTGGGCACTAACCTGAAATCCCAATCTCAGTCCTTGGAATATCTCATATGTTCTGCGATGTTTCAAAAACATCTTTGGTGCCTCAATTCTAAACCATTTAGCATTACGTACTGAACTATCATGTAGTCATCAAAACGTGTATGTCAGATGTTCGCAACATCCATAACCGACGTTCGAGGTTCAGCTCACCGGGTGGTGCATTAAGGACATAATCCTTCTGCGCAGCAATGAGGAAAATCCTCAGTATACGGACCCAGTCCGCATAATTGCTACCATCAACTTTCAACTAAATTTTCTCTAGGAACATATCTAAAACAGTAGAACTAAAGCGTGGGCTTCGACATAATTTGCAAAGTCCTTTTGACTATGTTCATGATAATTGAGTTCATCTGATTATTTCATGGACTCCCACTCAGATAGACATCCCTCTAGTCATCTAAGTGATACATGATCCGAATCGACTAGGCCGTGTCCGATCATCACGTGAGACGGACTAGTCATCATCGGTGAACATCTCATGTTGATCGCATCTTCTATACGACTCATGTTCGACCTTTCGGTCCTCCGTGTTCCGAGGCCATGTCCGTACATGGTAGGCTCGTCAAGTTAACCTAAGTGTTTCGCATGTGTTCCGAGGCCATGTCTGTACATGCTAGGCTCGTCAACACCCGTTGTATTCGAACGTAGGAATCTATCACACCCGATCATCACGTGGTGCTTTGAAACGACGAACCTTCGCAACGTTGCACAGTTAGGGAGAACACTTTTCTTGAAATTTTAGTGAGGGATCATCTTATTTAAGCTACCGTCGTTCTAAGCAAATAAGATGTAAAAACATGATAAACATCACATGCAATCAAATAGTGACATGATATGGCCATCATCACTTTGCTCCTTTTGATCTCCATCTTTGGGGCTCCATGATCATCATCGTCACCGGCATGACACCATGATCTCCATCATCATGATCTCCATCATCGTGTCTTCATGAAGTTGTCTCGCCAACTATTACTTCTACTACTACAGCTAACGGTTAGCAATAAAGTAAAGTAATTACATGACGTTTATGTTGACACGCAGGTCATAAATAAATTAAGACAACTCCTATGGCTCCTGCTGGTTGTCATACTCATCGACATGCAAGTCGTGATTCCTATTACAAGAACATGATCATCTCATACATCACATATATCATTCATCACATCCTTTGGCCACATCACATCACAAAACACTTGCTGCAAAAACAAGTTAGACGTCCTCTAATTGTTGTTGCAAGTTTTTTACGTGGATGCTATAGGTTGCTAGCAAGAACGTTTCTTACCTACGCCAAAACCACAACGTGAATTGCCAATTTCTATTTACCCTTCATAAGGACCCTGTTCATCGAATCCGATCCGACTAAAGTGGGAGAGACAGACACCCGCCAGCCACCTTATGCAACTAGTGCATGTCAGTCGGTGGAACCGGTCTCACGTAAGCGTACGTGTAAGGTTGGTCCGGGCCTCTTCATCCCACAATGCCACCGAATCAAGATAAGACTGGTAACAGCAAGTAAATTGACAAAATCGACGCCCACAACTACTTTGTGTTCTTCTCGTGCATAGAAACTACGCATAGACCTAGCTCATGATGCCATTGTTGGGGATCGTAGTAGAAATTCAAAATTTTCTACGCAACACCAAGATCAATCTATGGAGTAATCTAGCAATGAGGGAAGGAGAGTGCATCTACATACCCTTGTAGATCGCTAAGCGGAAGCGTTCAAGTGAACGGGGTTGATGGAGTCGTACTCGTCGTGATCCAAATCACCGATGATCCTAGTGCCGAACGGACGGCACCTCCACGTTCAACACACGTACAGCCCGGGGACGTCTCCTCCTTCTTGATCCAGCAAGGGGAGAGGAGAAGTTGAGGAAAACTCCGCCAGCATGACGGCATGGTGGTGATGGAGCTTGTGGTTTTCCGGCAGAGCTTCGCCAAGCACTACGGAGGAGGACGAGGTGTTGGAGGAGGGAGAGGGCTGCGCCAGGGGAAGGGTGCGGCTGCCCTCTCTCTCCCTCACTATATATAGGGGGAAGGGAGGAGGGGGAGGCGCCCTAGGGTTCCCTAGGGGAGGGGCGGCGGCCACAGGGGAAACCCTAGATGGGTTTGGGCGCCCCCACCCCCTAGGAAACTTGCCCCCCAAGCCGGGAGGGGCGGCTGCCCTAGGGGTGGCGCCCCCACCTCTCCTGGTTACGTGAGATGGGGTGGGAGGGGCGCTCAGCCCCTTAGTGGGCTGATGTGCCCTCTCCCCTTGGCCCATAAGGCCCCCCAACGCTTGCCGGGGCCTCCGAAACCCCTTTCGGACACGCTGGTCATCACCTGGTACCCTCGGAACAATTCCGGACTCCAACAGCCTTCGTCCAATATACCGATCTTCACCTCTGGACCATTCCGGAGCTCCTCGTCATGTCCGGGATCTCATCCGGGACTCCGAACAACCTTCGGTAACCACATACTATTTCCCATAACAACTCTAGCGTCACCGAACCTTAAGTGTGTAGACCCTACGGGTTCGGGAACCATGCAGACATGACCGAGACAACTCTCTGGCCAATAACTAACAGCGGGATCTAGATACCCATGTTGGCTCCCACATGCTTCACGATGATCTCATCGGATGAACCACGATGTCGAGGATTTAATCAATCCCGTATTCAATTCCCTTTGTCCAGCGGTATTGTACTTGCCCGAGATTCGATCGTCGGTATCCGATACCTTGTTCAATCTCATTACCGGCAAGTCTCTTTACTCGTTCCGTAACACATCATCCCGTGATCAACTCCTTGGTCACATTGCGCATATGATGATGTCCTACCGAGTGGGCCCAGAGATACCTCTCCGTCACACGGAGTGACAAATCCCAGTCTCGATTCGTGCCAACCCAACAGACACTTTCGGAGATACCCGTAGTGTACCTTTATAGCCACCCAGTTACGTTGTGACGTTTGGCACACCCAAAGCATTCCTACGGTATCCGGGAGTTGCACAATCTCATGGTCTAAGGAAATGATACTTGACATTAGAAAAGCTTTAGCATACGAACTACACGATCTTTGTGCTAGGCTTAGGATTGGGTCTTGTCCATCACATGATTCTCCTAATGATGTGATCCCGTTATCAACGACATCCAATGTCCATGGCCAGGAAACCGTAACCATCTATTGATCAACGAGCTAGTCAACTAGAGGCTTACTAGGGACATGGTGTTGTCTATGTATCCACACATGTATCTGAGTTTCCTATCAATACAATTATAGCATGGATAATAAACGATTATCATGAACAAGGAAATATAATAATAACTAATTTGTTATTGCCTCTAGAGCATATTTCCAACACATATACACTGGTTGTCAAAGTAGGCGACCAGTGCAAATAAACTCCGCAGCAAAACAAGTCCAGAACTGAAACCACTTCAGAAGAGCTCAAGAAACAATATCCTGGGTACCCATAATGCTGGCAAGATGCTTAGCAAGCTTATTAACTTTCTCTTGTTTGGCGCTTAAATCCTCCAGCACTTACTGTTGCACCAGAAAGTATGCATCTGAATTCTGCAGGGACTTCCTCAGTCCTTCAGCTTCCTGTCGCATAACATCCGATCGATGTCTTTCAACTTGAAGTTGAGACTCAAGAAGCCAAACTGATTCAGGTAGCGATTTTGAAGAGATGGTGCCAGCAGTAGTAGCCAGTAACTCAAACACTACATCAAGACAAGACTTTGTGGTTGTGTGAGTGTCTTCAATATAGTTTTTATCAGCTTTCTTGGAGACCAACATGGATGTCTCACTATCTTGAACCTTATCTGCATTACTTCCTTTACCATTGCATAACGGGGTACTCTTCTCCAATATTTTATCCGCGTTCTAAAAGAGAAACAAACAAACACATCACAGGTTTACAATGTAGTATATGAAACTCATTTTGGTAAACCAGTTCAGTAGTAAGGTGGACAGGATAACAACATGAAACAAACATATATCTATGTAGTATGGTCACTGTATGGTCTATATCATTCTAGTTTATGTTGCCAAATCAAGATAGATACAGTTCGAATCCTATCTATTTAAGACAAAGCAGCATATACATAATATAAGTGTGGGAAACTACACAACAATAACAACACTTGTAATGTGCATGGCATGAGAACATACTTGTTTATTCAATTGAGACTAAAATCAACATAGAGCAAGTTACAACAGTAAACATGTTAAAGAAACAGGTTTAAAACATACCTGTTGCACCATTGGAGTTTCAATTGCATCCTTCAAATTTGAAATTAGTTGGTATGAGTAAATACAGTGATGCAAGAGCAAAGTAGTATGAACCGTAGCTACGGAACCTGACCTGAGAACAATTCTTCTTCTGCTTTAAGCATTGACTTGGGGTTCAGAGTGGTGGTCCTCGTGCTTTGGGCATTGCAGTTGCCTTACTAACTGCTCGTGTTCGGGTGCTTTGTGGTGGAGACGGTGTTGTGTCAACTGGAACTGGGTTACTATCTGTTGGGGTTGGGGTTAGAAGGGGTGTAGCTGGTTCTCTGTCCAACTGGGTAGGGGTACAATCTGCGTGAGTCTGGGTTATGTGTGGTGGGGCTGGTGTTGGAAATATGCCCTAGAGGCAATAATAAAATGATTATTATATTTCCTCGTTCATGATAATTGTCTATTATTCATGCTATAATTGTGTTATCCGGAAATCGTAATACATGTGTGAATACATAGACCACAACGTGTCCCTAGTGAGCCTCTAGTTGACTAGCTCGTTGATCAACAGATAGTCATGGTTTCCTGACTATGGACATTGGATGTCATTGATAACGGGATCACATCATTAGGAGAATGATGTGATGGACAAGACCCAAACCTAAGCATAGCACAAAGATCGTGTAGTTCATTTGCTAGAGCTTTTCCAATGTCAAGTATCATTTCCTTAGACCATGAGATTGTGCAACTCCCGGATACCGTATGAGTGCTTTGGGTGTGCCAAACGTCACAACATAACTGGGTGACTATAAAGGTGCACTACGGGTATCTCCGAAAGTGTCTGTTGGGTTGGCATGAATCGAGACTGGGATTTGTCACTCCTTATGACCGAGAGGTATCTCTGGGCCCACTCGGTAATGCATCATCATAATGAGCTCAATGTGACCAAGGGGTTGGTCACGGGATCATGCATTACGGTACGAGTAAAGTGACTTGCCGGTAACAAGATTGAACAAGGTATTGGGATACCAACGATCGAGTCTCGGGCAAGTAAGGTACCGATTGACAAAGGGAATTGTATACGGGATTGATTGAATCCTCGACATCGTGGTTCATCCGATGAGATCATCGAGGAGCATGTGGGAGCCAACATGGGTATCCAGATCCCGCTGTTGGTTATTGACCAAAGAGGCGTCTCGGTCATGTCTGCGTGTCTCCCGAACCCGTAGGGTCTACACACTTAAGGTTCAGTGACGCTAGGGTTGTAGAGATATTAGTATGCAGTAACCCGAAAGTTGTTCGGAGTCCCGGATGAGATCCCGGACATCACGAGGAGTTCCGGAATAGTCCGGAGGTAAAGGTTTATATATAGGAAGTCAAGTTTTGGCCATCGGGAAAGTTTTGGGGGTAATCGGTATTGTACCGGGACCACCGGAAGGGTCCCGGGGGTCCACCGGGTGGGGCCACCTATCCCGAAGGGCCCCATGGGCTGAAGTGGGAGGGGAACCAGCCCCTGGTGGGCTGGTGCGCCCCCCTTGGGCCTTCCCTGCGCCTAGGGTTGTGAAACCCTAGGGGTGGGGGCGCCCCCACTTGGCTTGGGGGGAAGCCACCCCTTAGCCGCCACCCCCCTTGGAGATTGCATCTCCTAGGGCTGGCGCGCCCCCAAGGCCCCTATATAAAGAGGGGGGAGGGAGGGCAGCCGCACCCTTGCCCCTGGCGCTTCCCTCTCCCTCCCGTAACACCTCTCCCTCTCGTTGGTGCTTGGCGAAGCCCTGCCAAGACTCTGCTGCATCCACCACCAGCCGTCGTGCTGCTGGATCTCCGTCAACCTCTCCTTCCCCCTTGCTGGATCAAGAAGGAGGAGACGTCTTCCCTAACCGTACGTGTGTTGAACGCGGAGGTGCCGTCCGTTCGGCGCTAGGATCATCGGTGATTTGGATCACGACGAGTATGACTCCATCAACCCCGTTCACTTGAACGCTTCCGCTCGCGATCTACAAGGGTATGTAGATGCACTCCTATTCCCCTCGTTGCTAGAATACTCCATAGACTGATCTTGGTGATGCGTAAAAAAAATTAAATTCTGCTACGATCCCCAACAGCTGGTTCTTGGGCAAGTACAACCGTGGTTCTATCTGCATCGACAGGTAGCACGATCTTTTCTGAAGACCGTGTTTTTACTCCCACAGATACTGCCATCACCCCCTCCAATTGAAATGGCTGATAAACAAGAAAAGTAATTGAATGTACAGACATTGTAAGATAGACAAGTGCAACGGATAGTAGGGAAGAAAACAGGGCATGAAATAATTCACATTTATGTTGTCTAACCAAATAGAATAGCAAGACATAATTTCACATATATGATGGCTAATTAAACAGGATAGCATGACACAATTTTATATGTATGATGGCTAACTAAACAGGATAGAATGACATACTTCAAAATATGATGACTATGTAAATAGGATGACATGATATAACTATACGATGTGTCTATTAAAGTGGTTGGCATGCCATAAATCACAAATATGTCGTCGATGGAAACATGATGGCATGATATAATTCACAGATAGAATGACATAATTCAAAATATGATGACTATGTAAACAAGATGAAATGATATAACTATATTATGTCTTTAGAAAATGGGTTGGCATGCCATAATTCAGATACATACTGTCTATGTAAACATCTTGGCATGATATAATTCAAATATTTGATTTATATACTAAGCAAGTGAGCAGAGGGCAATCGCATATATGATGTGTCAACTAAGGATATGACATTCAATATTGTGTATATGATGTAAAAACTAAGCATTGCAATACAACATGTGCATGATATGAGTAATATAACCCTGCCAAGTTTAAGCATACACCTTAGGGGGATAATAGGACTGGTCATTTTCCTCTGAATCCTCCTCTAAAGAGCTATCTGTAACCAGCAAGATATCTGCTTCAGCAGGTAGCATTGTCTGCTCTGAAGACCTTGTTTTCACTCCAGATTTCTCCATCACCAATTCAAATGGCTGATGCACATGAAGAGTAGTTGAATATACAAACATTGTCGACAAATGCAACGAGAAATACAAAAAAGGACTGCATGATATAATTCACATATATGACGCTTGGCTAAACAGCATGACATTGCATAATTCACATATATATAATGCCTTGCAACAAGATAGCATTGAATAATTCACATATATAACGTCTTGCAACAAGATGGCATCGCATAATTCACATATATGGTAATTAGACACTAAACAGGTGGCATTCACACAAAGCATGTCGAAACTAAGCAAATGACATAGCAATGCAAGATACCATACGCATGATATGAGCAACATAACCCTA
>NC_041392.1:95410597-95452788 GCF_002162155.2 Triticum dicoccoides | reverse complement strand
GGTCATATGTCTCTGAATCCTCCTCTGAGGAGCTATCCGTAACCATCAAGACATGCGCTTCGTCAGATATCATTGTCTGCTCTGAAGACCTTGTTTCCACTTCAGATTTTTCCATGATTGTGTCGAATGGCTGATGCACAGGAAGAGTAATTGAATGTACTAACATTGTTGACAAATTTAACACATAATAAAAAAATGATGGCATGATATAATTCACATATAAGATGACTGGCTAACCAGGGTGGCATTGCAAAATCTACATATATGATGCCTGGCTTCCATGACCGTGTCGAATGGCTGATGCACAGGAAGAGTAATTGAATGTACTAAAATTGTTGACAAATTTAACACGTAATAAAAATGATGGCATGATATAATTCACATATAAGATGACTGGCTAACCAGGGTGACATTGCAAAATCTACATATATGATGCCTGGCTAAACAAGATGGCATTGCATGATTCACATATACGATAAAGAAACTAAACAGATGGCATTGACACAAAGCATGTCTAAACTAAGCAGATGACATATTTGATGTATACAGTAAGCAATGCAAGGCACCATATGCATGATATTACCAACATCAGCATGCCAAGTTAGAGCGAAGACCTCAGGGGGTAAATATGAGTGGTCTTCTTCTTCTGAATCCCCCTCAAACAGTTATCTTCCTCTTGATTACGATCCGAAATGGGTGGAGGGGGGCTGCCTTTGTGCCCACCATGGAGCGATGTCTGCATGAAATTTTATTTCCATGCAAGGCTCGTCTCTTTTGCCCTACATGTTTAGTTCCATTGTGTACAATAATTGACATGCATAGGAATAAAATATAGTGAGATTATGTAAGAAGTGCATGCACAAATTCAGAGTGATGGTAGCAAACTGTAGATAGACCCAAAACCAATGATAGCAGGCAGATAATAGCTTTAGTTAAAAAATACAGAGAATGGCTCCTTCAATGTTTGTTGCACCCAACATGAAACTCATAGTAGACACCCGAGATTAACCAGATGGTAGACAGATAGTACTGATTGTTGCCCCAATATGTACCCCACAACCATTTAAAAACTCAAGTTTCAACATTAGTTTGGACCCAACTCGGAGTCTAATAGGTGAATATGATGATAAAGTAGCATGTCATCATATTAAGTGATGCATAACGTAAGCAGACACGGAAGAGTGCGACCTCTCTTGGGGACCCGTCTAATACTTAAGGTCATCTGCTCAGTTGATGATGGTAATGCAGTTGTCGTGGCTGCCGGCGGCGGGGAAGAAGATCTGAGGCGGTGAAAGATAGTCTGGAGAGCGGATCCCTGTTGTGGTGAACCCTTCCGTCGTTGGAGCAACTGAGCTGGGGTGGAACACAGCGCAATAGGAGCAGGACAAACCACACAAGGTTTTCTTTGACACATATCTGTAACAGAAGTAATTGTGTAAGGGCTTGTTTGAATTTGTGGATTTTAACAATGCAGGGATAGGAAATAGACAGGAATAGGATAGGAATGCACGTGCAAAACAGAGAATTTAAAAACACGGGATTTTTGCCAATCTGGGTGTTTGATTCACAAGAATTGGAAGATCACAGGATGCAAAGAAGCATGGTGAGATTAAGTCAACCCACAAGAAAATGTACGGTTATAATGCTATTATGCTACTATCTCTTAGTCTTGTGCTTTATGAATAGGAATTTGAAGAGGAGGACAAGTGAAAATCAAAATTCCTACGATTTTTCTTTCAAAGAGACTAAAGGAACAAATCCTACATTTTTCCTTTGCTACATTCGTTTGAACCAAATTCATTAATAGTAGTACCATAGGAAACTTTCCAATTCCTATGTTTTTCCTTCACTTTTCCTTTCAAGCACTGACGATTCTAATAGGCAGGCTTGAGCAAGGAAAAGCCTACACTCAAAAAATGTTTTTGTGCTGCTTTTATTACTTTGGACCCAGGCCACTACCCTACTTGCTCAACTCCCAAGCCCATCGACAAATGCACAGCTCAAACGCGCAGAGATAAATAATGATGGCGTTTAAGAGAGTCCATCACAGATAACTAAGTTGCCTGGTACCTCACTGCTTATCATATAGTAGGATAAAATAATCGTATTTCACGTTACTACGTGTGCTAAGTGGACAATCTCTACCTAATATTAAAGGGAGGATTGTTTCTCCAATCTTTTTGGTTCTTCATACGTCGGACCAGTCGTTTTCGTTCGTCACAATTTGTTTTGGCCAAAAAAATCGCATGATACACGAAGCCGAGCTGCGATGGGCCGGCCCACTAGCGGTTGCTGTACAAACAGCTCGCCCCAGTAAAAAAAAGTCCAAGACAAAAAAAATTAAGGACAGTGAGGACTCGAACCCAGGCGCTCGCGCTTGACACGTCAGAATGCAAGCCGCTGGATTAATCGTAACACTTTGTTTAAGTTGCAGCGCGACATCCTAAATTAGCAAACACCCGCGCCAGATACTAAGGGCAAAAGGAAAACATTTTTTTTGGAAAAAGTAGATATGTTTTAGAACGCGAATATTTTAGCAAATTTCTAAACAAAAAATTTAAACTAAAACATATTTTTCACAAACAACAATATTTCTCTTTTTATTTTATTTTTGAAACCTGATTTTTTTTTGAAAACTAGGAGGTACTATAGCGTTTTTTTTGAATTTGAGAACATTTTCTAAAAACACAAATATTATTTTGAAATTTGAATTTTAAAACTGGGAAGTATTGTATCTAACACTTTTTAATCTGTACCTACTAATAAAGCAAGGTGCGGTTCTCTGAATTTTCGGTATGTCCATCACGTAGGATTTTTCATCCGTCTTGCACAAGGGCCACATGCAAGTGAAGAAAAAAACACCTTTTGTTCCCAGGTGAAAAAAAACGCTTATCTTTTTTCATTTCTCAGTGTGTTTGTTTTTATGAATGTCTCAGGTGTCTCGCTTGGCCTCAGTTTGCGTTGTGGCCCAGCAAAGCCGCCCCAAGGCAGGCAAGGCAAAAATATTAGTTCCCGTTTGGAATCAAACTGGCAACCTCAATTCATCGCAACCGATTGAGCTAGATCAATTTTTGTGTTTAGATGAAGGTTGTTTTGTCTATTCAATAGTCTCACCTTGGTTGCTTATAGATAATCCCTTCAGTTCATATACTTTTTTGAGTTTTTAGGTATCAAGGAGCTGACTTGGGAATCAATAAGCCAAGGGTAAGGAACGGCGTGACAAAAAATAAAGGAGGGAAATTTAGTTGAGAGAACTACATGTCAAATGACATGAGACCTGACAAAGGAATGAAAGAACTAGGAGAGAGAGAAATAAGGAGGAAGAGGAGAACTTCTTTTAGGGCTAGGAAGAGGAGAACTAGACCTGAGATGGAAGGAAGGAAGGTACATGGTGGGTTATTAATAGGTGACGGGCTGGAATTCAAAAATACACGTGACATGGAAAGATACATGATGGACCAGACGATGATGGGATGGAATTCAAAACATGAGACATGGTAGAGAAATAAAAAAGAAGGGAAGAATTAGTCGTGACATGTTCTTAAAAAAACTAGATGTAACATGGAATGTTTCATGGTGAGGGCCTAGAAGGATTCATGAGACTACGTACTAAAGGAGTAATATGTATTGGAAGCGCCGACAAAATACCAGTAAAAGGAATTTAATAATAAAAATTTGTACTTTTAATAACATTATTTTGAGGGTTAAGAAAATAGAATGCACACAGATGTATTGTTTTAGTTCAATTTATTAAACTAGGGATATGGAGCGAACCTTTTTCTCCGTCGCGTCTTCACGTACGACTAGCCTCGCTCAGCTTAGTGACACCCGTCATAATGCATCAGTCGAACACAAACTACTCAATTTACATGATAACATAGACATATATTAGGTGCAGTGCCTTTCCCTATTATATTAGCCGGATGTAAAAAAAAATGTGTTCGACGCTCTTGATCTCCTCGGACACGAAGGAGGCTTAACGATCCAACTATTGGACCTGTCAAACATTGGTTAGTGACAACTGGTACCGCAACCACTGCCGACGAGGACACCAAAGAGGATAAGCGGAAATATGGTATGATGTCTGAGGGTGAGGTATCTATCTATCTATCTATCTATCTATCTATCTATCTATTATATACTTAAAATGATAGAAAAGTAACGGTGGAGATTGAGCAGTCTAAAGTTATGATATTTGAACGACTCAGATTAAAAGTATATAATGGTTGAGATTAGAAGTCACAAAAGTGTTTTTTAGGTAAATTCTAAAAGTTACATAGAACAATATCGTGTACAATTCTTAGAATCCGACACGTAACTGGCACACAAAAAAAAAGATCGTGTCCTATCAACAGCCAATCGGAACCAGTAAAAAAACCCAGCAAATATCAACATGTGTCGTTAACACGTATGGTTGACAAATGTATATACACCATGTAAATTGTACATCACCATTTTAATACAAGCATAACAGTGGGAGGTTCTCCTACTGTTCAAGGGTTCAAAAAAAAAGTTGAGTCCAACACGGATAAGTAAAGATGAGTTCACATAAAAGCTGAGTCCAACATGGATAAAATAGGAACCAGATTACATACGTGTTAAAAAGAAGCATGCATGTGGTGACCGCACCAATTAGACTAAGAGTTGGATTAGCATTGCATGCGATGATCGCATGATGATGTCATCAGGTAAACAAAATGTACTGCTAATTTGCTTCTATTCCAATTCATGTGGTCGGACGTCTGATGGTGGTTGTACGTTGAGATTAAATAACTTTGGCACACATAACTTAATTATTAGCAAATTTATGTAAAATGATTTAAATAAAGTTTTAAATAAATTAATACAGGTATATTTTACAATGAACACTCACAAGAATTAGTAAATATATATTTATAATTCATACATGAAACTCAGCGTACTATTATGTGAAATAAAAAAATAGAAAGTTGAATTGATTTGAAGAAAAAAATAAGTTTTCATTAATAAAATTATTTAAAAAGGTTTCATAGGAATAAAATTCCACAAATAGCTTAATTTATAACAATGTTTTAAATCAAATAAAGAGTAAACATTGCATGTTATCATATTTTAGATTAAATATATTATATTATTGCGGAAAAAACTATATATTGCTAAACAAGACACAAATAAGCCACCAAATTAATTCATATAGGCTTAAAATACATGTTCCGTTGATCCAAATAACAAAGGCGGGGATTAAAAGATTTTAAGAGTTAAAAATAAACTACTACATCATGACGTCCAAACAACGGTAAGGGATCACAGGAAGCGCATGTTAGAGAATCACATAGCGATGTCGGGTGGCAATCACGTTGCGTAAACCTCTGGCAAGGGAACTTTCACGGAATACAATACAATTCCAAAAAAACAGGCAAGGAAATGAACACACATGATGAAGACATGGAGTGATTTGGGGTCGAAATCACGTCACGCAAATGTGCTGCCAAGAGAACGTTCGTGGAATACAATTTCGGAAAAAAGACAAGGAAATCAGGAAACTATTCTCGTCCATTTGCAGCTGTAGAACTTTTTGGAGACTTACCATCTCTCAATCCGGGCATTTGCTTGAAATATTAACTTCAACTCCTGGAACATCTCATATGCTTCATGACGTCCAAAACGTCGTTGAAGTCCCGGTTCTAAGCCGTAAAGCATGGCACACTGAACTATCGAGTAGTCATGAGATTTGCTCTGCCAGGTGTTCATAACATCTGGAGTTGCTCCTGCAGCGGGTTTGGCACCTAGCGGTGCTTCCAGGTAATTGTTCTGTGCAGCAATGAGGATAATCCTCAAGTTACGGACCCAGTCCGTGTAGTTGCTACCATCATCTTTCAACTTAGCTTTCTCTAGAAACGCATTAAAATTCAATGGAACAGTAGCACGGGCCATTTATCTACAACAACATAGACATGCAAAATACTAAGTTCATGATAAATTAAAGTTTAATTAATCATATTACTTAAGAACTCCCACTTAGATAGACATCCCTCTAATCATATAAGTGATCATGTGATCCATATCAACTAAACCATGTCTGATCATCACGTGAGATTGAGTAGCTTTCAATGGTGAACATCACTATGTTCATCATATCTACTATATGATTCACGCTCGACCTTTCGGTCTCAGTGTTCCGAGGGCATATTTGCATATGCTAGGCTCGTCAAATTTAACCCGAGTATTCTGCGTGTGCAAAACTGGCTTGCACCCGTTGTATATGAACGTAGAGCTTATCACAACGTGGTGTCTCGGCATGACGAACTGTCGCAATGGTGCATACTCAAGGAGAACACTTATACCTTGAAATTTAGTGAGAGATCATCTTATAATGCTACCGCCGAACTAAGAAAAATAAGATGCGTAAAGGATAAACATCACATGCAATCAATATAAGTGTTATGATATGGCCATCATCATCTTGTGCCTTTGATCTCCATCTCCAAAGCACCGTCATGATCACCATCGGCACCGGCATGACACCTTGATCTCCATCGAAGCATTGTTGTCGTCTCACCAATTATTGCTTCTACGACTATCGCTACCGCTTAGTGAGAAAGTAAAGCAATTACATGTCGTTTGCATTTTATACGATAACACGAGAACCATATGGCTCCTGCCAGTTATCGATAACTGTTACAAAACATGATCGTCTCATACAACAAATTATATATCATCATGTCTTGACCATATCACAGCATAGCAAGCCCTGCAAAACAAGTTAGACGTCCTCTACTTTGTTGTTGCAAATTTTATGTGGCTGCTACGAGCTTTAGCAAGAACCATTCTTACCTACGCATCAAAATCACAACGATTTTTCATCAAGGTGTGCTGTTTTAACCTTCAACAAGGACCGGGCGTAGTCACACTCGATTCAACTAAAGTTGGAGAAACATACACCCACTAGCCACCTGTGTGCGAAGCACGGAGGTAACCAGTCTCATGAACGCGGTCATGTAATGTCGGTCTGGGCCGCTTCATCCAACAATACCGCCGAATCAAAGTATGACATGCTGGTAAGTAGTATGACTATTATCGCCCACAACTCTTTGAAGGAAATATGCCCTAGAGGCAATAATAAAGTAATTATTTATTTCCTTATATCATGATAAATGTTTATTATTCATGCTAGAATTGTATTAACCGGAAACATAATACATGTGTGAATACATAGACAAAGAGAGTGTCACTAGTATGCCTCTACTTGACTAGCTCGTTAATCGAAGATGGTTATGTTTCCTAACCATAGACATGAGTTGTCATTGATTAACGGGATCACATCATTAGGAGAATGATGTGATTGACTTGACCCATTCCGTTAGCTTAGCACCCGATCGTGTAGTATGTTGCCATTGCTTTCTTCATGACTTATACATGTTCCTATGACTATGAGATTATGCAACTCCCGTTTAGCGGAGGAACACTTTGTGTGCTACCAAACGTCACAACGTAACTGGGTGATTATAAAGGTGCTCTACAGGTGTCTCCGAAGGTACTTGTTGGGTTGGCGTATTTCGAGATTAGGATTTGTCACTCCAATTGTCGGAGAGGTATCTCTGGGCCCTCTTGGTAATGCACATCACTTAAGCCTTGCAAGCATTGCAACTAATGAGTTAGTTGCGGGATGATGTATTACGGAACGAGTAAAGAGACTTGCCAGTAACGAGATTGAAATAGGTATTGAGATACCGATGATCGAATCTCGGGAAAGTAACATACCGATGACAAAGGGAACAACGTATGTTGTTATGCGGTCTGACCGATAAAGATCTTCGTAGAATATGTGGGAGCCAATATGAGCATCCAGGTTCTGCTATTGGTTATTGACCGGAGACGTGTCTCGGTCATGTCTACATAGTTCTCGAACCCGTAGGGTCCGCACGCTTAACGTTACGATGACAATTTTATTATGAGTTTATATGTTTTGATGTACCGAAGGTTGTTCGGAGTCCCGGATGTAATCACGGACATGACGAGGAGTCTCGAAATGGTCGAGACATGAAGATTGATATATTGGAAGCCTATGTTTGGATATCGGAAGTGTTCCGGGTGAAATCGGGATTTTACCGGAGTACCGGGAGGTTACCGGAACTCCCCGGGAGGTAAATGGGCCTTAGTGGGCCTTTACGGAGAAGAGGAGAGGCGGCCAGGGCTGGGCCCCGCGCCCCTCCCCCCTAGTCCGAATAGGACAAGGAGAGGGGGGCGGCGCCCCCCTTGCTTCTCTCCCTCCTCTTTCCCCCTCCCGAATCCTATTCCAACTAGGAAAGGGGGGGAGTCCTATTCCCGGTGGGAGTAGGACTCCTCCTGGCGCGCCCTCTCCATGGCCGGCCGCACCCCCCCCCTTGCTCCTTTATATACGGGGGCAAGGGGGCACCCCAGAGACACAACAATTGATCAAGTTGATCTTTTAGCCGTGTGCGGTGCCCCCCTCCACCATAGTCCACCTCGATAATACTGTAGCGGTGCTTAGGCGAAGCCCTGCGTTGGTAGAACATCAACATCGTCACCACGCCGTCGTGTTGACGAAACTCTCCCTCAACACTCGGCTGGATCGGAGTTCGAGGGACGTCATCAGGCTGAACGTGTGCTGAACTCGGAGGTGCCGTACGTTCGGTACTTGATCGGTCGGATCGTGAAGACGTACGACTGCATCAACCGCGTTGTGCTAACGCTTCCACTTTCGGTCTACGAGGGTACGTGGACAACACTCTCCCCTCTCGTTGCTATGCATCACCATGATCTTGCGTGTGCGTAGGAATTTTTCTGAAATTACTACGTTCCCCAACAGTGGCATCTGAGCCAGGTTTTATGCGTAGGTGTCATATGCACGAGTAGAACACAAGTGAGTTGTGGGCGATATAAGTCATACTGCTTACCAGCATGTCATACTTTGGTTCGGCGGTATTGTTGGATGAAGCGGCCCGGACCGACATTACGCGTACGCTTACGCGAGACTGGTTCTACCGACGTGCTTTGCACATAGGTGGCTGGCGGGTGTCAGTTTCTCCAACTTTAGTTGAACCAAGTGTGGCTACGCTCGGTCCTTGCGAAGGTTAAAACATCACCAACTTGACAAACTATCGTTGTGGTTTTGATGCGTAGGTAAGAACGGTTCTTGCTAAGCCCGTAGCAGCCACGTAAAACTTGCAACAACAAAGTAGAGGACGTCTAACTTGTTTTTGCAGGGCATGTTGTGATGTGATATGGTCAAGACATGATGCTAAATTTTATTGTATGAGATGATCATGTTTTGTAACCGAGTTATCGGCAACTGGCAGGAGCCATATGGTTGTCGCTTTATTGTATGCAATGCAATCGCCCTGTAATGCTTTACTTTATCACTAAGCGGTAGCGATAGTCATAGAAGCATAATATTAGCGAGACGACAACGATGCTACGATGGAGATCAAGGTGTCGCGCCGATGACGATGGTGATCATGACGGTGCTTCGGAGATGGAGATCACAAGCACAAGATGATGATGGCCATATCATATCACTTATATTGATTGCATTTTATCTTGCTTTGATTGACGGTAGCATTATAAGATGATCCCTCACTAAATTATCAAAGTATAAGTGTTCTCCCTGAGTATGCACCGTTGCCAAAGTTCTTCGTGCTGAGACACCACGTGATGATCGGGTGTGATAGGCTCTACGTTCAAATACAACGGGTGCAAAACAGTTGCACACGCGGAATACTCAGGTTAAACTTGACGAGCCTAGCATATAACAGATATGGTCTCGGAACACGGAGACCGAAAGGTCGAGCGTGAATCATATAGTGGATATGGTCAACATAGTGATGTTCACCATTGAAACTACTCCATCTCACATGATGATCGGACATGGTTTAGTTGATTTGGATCACGTGATCACTTAGAGGATTAGAGGGATGTCTATCTAAGTGGGAGTTCTTAAGTAATATGATTAATTGAACTTAAATTTATCATGAACTTAGTACCTGATAGTATCTTGCTTGTTTATGTTTGATTGTAGATAGATGGCCCGTGCTGTTGTTCCGTTAAATTTTAATGCGTTCCTTGAGAAAGCAAAGTTGAAAGATGATGGTAGAAATTACACGGACTGGGTCCGTAACTTGAGGATTATCCTCATTGCTGCATAGAAGAATTACATCGTGGAAGCACCGCTGGGTGCCAGGCCTGCTGCTGATGCAACTGACGACGTTAAGAACGTCTGGCAGAGCAAAGCTGATGACTACTCGATAGTTCAATGTGCCATGCTTTACGGCTTAGAACCGGGACTTCAACGATGTTTTGAACGTCATGGAGCATATGAGATGTTCCAGGAGTTGAAGTTAATATTTCAAGCAAATGCCCGGATTGAGAGATATGAAGTCTCCAATAAGTTCTATAGCTGCAAGATGGAGGAGAATAGTTCTGTCAGTGAGCATATACTCAAGATGTCTGGGTACTGCAATCACTTGATTCAACTGGGAGTTAATCTTCCGGATGATAGCGTCATTGACAGAATTCTCCAATCACTACCACCAAGCTACAAGAGCTTCGTGATGAACTATAATATGAAAGGGATGGATAAGACGATTCCCGAGCTCTTCGCAATGCTAAAGGCTGCGGAGGTAGAAATCAAGAAGGAGCATCAAGTGTTGATGGTCAATAAGACCACTAGTTTCAAGAAAAAGGGAAAAGGGAAGAAGAAGGGGAACTTCAAGAAGAACAGCAAGCAAGTTGCTGCTCAGGAGAAAAAACCCAAGTCTGGACCTAAGCCTGAAACTGAGTGCTTCTACTGCAAGCAGACTGGTCACTGGAAGCGGAACTGCCCCAAGTATTTGGCGGATAAGAAGGATGGCAAGGTGAAAAAAGGTATATGTGATATACATGTTATTGATGTGTACCTTACTAATGCTCGCGGTAGCACCTGGGTATTTGATACTGGTTCTGTTGCTAATATTTGCAACTCGAAACAGGGGCTACGGATTAAGCGAAGATTGGCTAAGGACGAGGTGACAATGCGCGTGGAAAATGGTTCCAAAGTCGATGTGATCACGGTTGGCACGCTACCTCTACATCTACCTTCAGGATTAGTATTAGACCTAAATAATTGTTATTTGGTGCCAGCGTTGAGCATGAACATTATATCTGGATCTTGTTTGATGCGAGACGGTTATTCATTTAAATCAGAGAATAATGGTTGTTCTATTTATATGAGTAATATCTTTTATGGTCATGCACCCTTGAAGAGTGGTCTATTCTTATTGAATCTCGATAGTAGTGACACACATATTCATAATGTTGAAGCCAAACGATGCAGAGTTGATAATGATAGTGCAACTTATTTGTGGCACTGCCGTTTAGGTCATATCGGTGTAAAGCGCATGAGGAAACTCCATGCTGATGGACTTTTGGAACCACTTGATTATGAATCACTTGGTACTTGCGAACCGTGCCTCATGGGCAAGATGACTAAAACGCCGTTCTCCGGTACTACGGAGAGAGCAACAGATTTGTTGGAGATCATACATACAGATGTATGTGGTCCGATGAATGTTGAGGCTCATGGCGGATATCGTTATTTTCTCACCTTCACAGATGATTTAAGCAAATATGGGTATATCTACTTAATGAAGCATAAGTCTGAAACATTTGAAAAGTTCAAAGAATTCCAGAGTGAAGTTGAAAATCATCGTAACAAGAAAATAAAGTTTCTACGATCAGATCGTGGAGAAGAATATTTGAGTTACGAGTTTGGTCTACATTTGAAACAATGCGGAATAGTTTCGCAACTCACGCCACCCAGAACACCACAGCGTAATTGTCGTGGTTTTGTCACGGCAGATGTCCTAGAGAAAGGACTTAGTCGTGGAGCCATCGCGACGGGTTAGCTTGAAGGGGTTACAGCGGACACAAGGACGCAGAGAGTTTAGACTAGTTCGGCCCCTTTGATGAAGGTAAAAGCCTACGTCTAGTTGTGATGGAATTGATGGGGTTTCGATGACTAGGGAGCAAACAAGCTTCGCCTAAGTCTCGAGTTGTTGTCCGTCCTCCTGAACCGCCGCCGAGTCGTCCCCTTATATACACGGGTGGCGCCCGTCGGTTCATAGAGTCCCAACACCGGTTCATATTCGTATCTGGGTTGGTCTCTCCTTATTCCTAACTTATAGCACAAGTTTACATACAAAGGCCAATTTACGGCTATAAATCTTAAACCGACTACGGGCCTTGGGCCCTCATCTATCTTCTTGGGCTTTAACACTCTTGGACTACTGATGAAGTTAACCCGGCCCAAACAGGCCGGTTTACGCCCAGTAGTAATATCCCCAACATTAGGCCCCAGATTGATTTGAACGGGTGCATGTCAATCCTTAGCAAAAATCTTCATCTTCAACATCTTCTTGTAGTCGTTGAACCGCCGTGATGTCATCTTCTCCAGTTGCTGTTAAACCGGAGTGACGTCATCTGTCATAAAGAAAGTATCCATGATATCTCTTTATTTAATAGATCTGCGAAAATCGAGGCGACAACTCCGTTTCGTGGCCCTTGGTTTGTTGCGCCTGACACATGTCCTTTTGCCTTATAAATAGGACCGAAGGGTCATTTCTTTTCTCCTCTTCATGCCTTCTATTCTTTGTCTTCCTCGCGTCGCCAGCCTCGGAGCTCTGCCGCCGCCGACTTCTGCACCAACCTTGGCCGCTGCATCAACCTGATCACACCAGAGCACCGCGGCAACCTTCCGCGTTCCCCTCAACTCTGGTAAGCCTTCTACTCTTCTCAACACAGATCTGTTCTAGGGTTCATGTTCTTGCAGTGTTCATCACCTGTTCATATTCATATACAAGCTTCTGGATGCATCTGTGAATCCCTGCTCTGTGTAGTGGTAACTTTTAGTATCCGCCTTTAGTTTCATGCCCAAAACCATAGGTCTCATATATATATATTCCTGCCCTTTTAATTCAATACTGTTCTGCTTTGAGCTTTTGAATATTTTCCTTCTTTTCTGAACTTGCTTCAGATCCATCGCTGTAGAGAAATCTTGTGAAATCTGTTTCTGTACACTTACCCATCCGCAATCTCAACTCTTTCAATGCTTAGATCCAGCGGTTTAACTTGGTGTAGAAAAAATTAATAAACCGGTATATACCATTAGTCCCCTTGTTGAACCGCCAGATGCTGTCGCTTCATAAAACTCCGGTTTAGATAGAGCTATCTCCGGTTTAACATTGTACATACCAGTGTACTTTAATCAATGCATTCTTGAACCGGAATCACCTATCTTGTAGATTTCATCATGGCCAAGCAAGTATATGAGTGCAACTGGGTTCCTTCTCGCGTCACAGAGACTCAACTGAACAATTTAGTCCTGACCGGCGCTTTAAGCAGCAAAAACACCATCCATTGGAGGGTCCCTAGCAAAGAATGCCCTCCCACACCTCAAGAAGGAGAGGTCGTCGTTTTCGCAGATCACTTAGCCCGGGGCTTTAATCCTCCCGGTTCTAAATTTTATCGGGACGTCTTAGCCAATTTTCAACTCCGCCCACAAGACACTGGCCCCAACTCTGTTACAAACATATGTCACTTCCAAGTGCTTTGTGAGGTGTTCTTTCAAGAGGAGCCCACAGTTGAGTTGTTTAGAGACTGCTTCCATCTAAACTGCCGCACTGAGTTTACTGACGGTTCCAATACGGAATTGGGTGGTGTGGCGATTCAGAAAAGGAAAGAGGTCACATACCCTCATGCCAAACTGCACAGCCATCCCAAAGAGTGGAATAAACATGGTTCTATTGCAAAGACACCTCCCCTGCTGATGAAAATCCTTTGCCTGACTTTCGTCCGGAGCGGCTTAGCAATACACACCCCTTTCCGCAAAGGTTGACTGCCAAGGAGAGAAGCAAATACGCTCCTCAACTGTCCAAGCTCAGAGCCTTCATGGCCAACGGTTTAACAGGGGTTGATCTCGCTCGCTGTTGGATATCGTGGAGCATACTGCCCCTTAGTCAGCGCTCTGGTTTGGTGTGCGAGTATACTGGCAGTGTTGATGACCCACTGCGACATGTTAACATCCAGCTCACCGACGAAGAAGTCACAGAGGCTGTGAAGAAAATGCTGAATGAACCGGAACACATCTGTGCTCGAACCGGCCTGCTTCCCTTCTGTGTCACCAACAAACCGCCAGCTGTAAGAGTTTGATTTTTCTTTTTACTGAACCTGTCATTGATATATCTGGCCATTTTTTAATATCAATATCTGTTTAAATAGGGCGATGATCCGTTTTGGAGCAAGAAGCTTCCACAGGAGAAGCCAGAAAAAACAGACAAACCGGAAAGACCAACCCAGCCAAAGATTAAAGTCGTGAAGCGGCCTGCTCGTAAGAAGAAAACCACTGCATCTTCTGATCCGGCCGCTGATGATGATGTGGGTAATCCGGACCTTGAGGTAGAACTTGACTCACTTGGCTTATTTTTCACATGCCTTATTGATGATGATATTTGTCAGGATGATGCCGAAGCCAGCCATGCTGATGCTGCAGAGGTAATTACTCTCTCTTCCGATTCAAACCCTTTGCCTTCACTAAAAATCCGTCAGGCAAACCGGAAGGTTAAATTTTCTCATCCTCTTGCTTACTTGGATCCCACATTTCTTATGAAGACCCAACAGCACGAAGCTCGCCGCACAACCTGGCACAGCGGCTAGGTAGTTACCTCCGCCGGTTTACCGAACAGTCCGGTTCGGAAACACCGTTCAGAGGCCTCTAATTTGCTTGTCAGTGCTTGTCCTAAAGCGGGCTGTTTTCGTCAACCTCTTAATCCATCTGACTCCGATTATCAGGTTACTTCCCACTCATCCTCTGGCGAGTCATCGGCTACTCAGCTGCCACCGCTCAAAACGGTGCTTGGGTAAGCTATACTTATCACAACATTTCTGGTGCATTACTTTGTAATATATGTTGTATTTGACTTTGTTACTCCTTTCAGGGCCAAGCCTAGGCCAAGCAAGAAGGCTCGCCTGGATAAAGCGGCCGAGGAGGACGCCGTCCCTGAACCGGGTAAAACACCAGATCTTGAAGCAGCTATTCATGAAGATATACCCAATGATCCACCATAGCAAGATGACGATTTTATTGCTGAAGAAAGGCCTATTGACACCTCAGGCCCTGTCGACCAGCCCACAAGCCCCATCCGGTTTGAGAGATCCACCAGTCCATCCCAGCCTGCTGACAAACCGACTGCTCCAGTGAAAACCGGTGATGGTAAGGATGATGAAGTTGTAATTACTAGCATTGGCCGTACAGAGCCCAGCAATCCTGTTGTCTTATCCAAGCATACCGCCAAAGAAGAATTTGCTGCAATGGGCAAAGGCAAGTGGAATGTTGACTTGGCGACCTATGCTGCTCTGAATGCCCAAGATCTTCATTCTGGCTACCTGAACCGGCTATATACCAGCCGTGATTATGAAGCTGGTCTGGTGAATATGATGAAAGAGAAATTTGAGGTAACTTCCATGTGCTTTTTCTGCTTGGATATTTCAATCTTGTTAATTCTCCTAGCCCCCAAGGGCCGGTTTAGAATCTTCATTCAAACCGGGACTTGCTAATATAAATCTCAATGCTTCGGAATTCGCTGATGTAGCCCCCAAGGGCCAGTTCAACTTAGCGTAGTTAAACCGGGACTTTAAGTAATTGTCATCTTTATTCGAGCAAATAGCCATTAGCCCCCAAGTGCCAAGTGGAATACTTGTATTGATCTTGGGACTTTAGAACCTATTGAAAGATTAAGATCAAATATACATTAGCCCCCAAGTGCCAAGTGCATAACTTGTTATGTGGTTGGTACTTTAATTGTTGTACTGCTTTCTGAATCATATAACTGTCTGTATGCAGGCTGAGCTGAAGACAAAAGAAAACCAAGTCGCCGATCTCCAAGAAAATCTGAAATCCCAACAGGCTGAAACCTCCAAAGCAAAAGAAGAGTTGACCAGCGCTTTAAGCGTCATGGAACATCTTAAGGAGGATTTCAAGAAAGAGCAGGCGGACTGGGTCACTGAGAAGGCCGCTTTAACAAAGCTAGTTGAAAATTCTGAAGCCGCACTTAAACCGGTGGTAGATGAACTGACCAGCGTAAAGCGTCAAGTGCATGCCATGACTGCCGCCATCTTTGGTAAGCTTTCTTGACTTCTGTAATAATTCGGCCTTCTTATGATGTGTCTGGTTTGTGAATCCTTTGTAACGTTTGCAGGGACACGCATTGGTCACTTGAGGTCAGATGTGCGAAAGAAGTTGAAAGCTGCCTATATACTGATAGAGCAATTATATACTGGCGCGCAGCGGATCATCTCAACTGCGTCCCATAACAACCCGGCGCCCACCTTGATCCAAGACACCCTGAAAAGATTGTCTATGCTTCCTGCCCGGGTTGAAGAGCTGAAAAAATCTGCTGCTCGAACCGGCGCTATCAATGCCTTAATCCGGGCAAAAGCGTGGGTGCCGGATTTTGATCCTGTTGAAGCAGCTCAAGGCTACCCCCACTTGAAAGAAGATGGTTCAGAGTTCAACGAGGAGGACCTGAGAGCGATAAACCGGGAGGTGCGCCCTCTAGCTTGTCAATTGGTGGAAGAGCAGACTTGTCTCATTATCAGGCCCAATATGACAACCAGAACAAACGAGTGGCTGCACCAATTCCTGAAGCGAAGAATCTGATCCCTCCAATCCGTAAGCATACTTACGCTCCTGATATTGAACCGTCGTTGCTGATCCATGATGAAGCTGTCTTTCAAGCCTTAATGGGAATCGACTGGACAACTGTTGATTTCCAGCCACTGGGTAGGGAAGCAGAAGCTGAAGCGGCGCAGGATGACCCGCAACCATCAGACCAGGGCGGCGACCAAGCTTGAACCGGAGGCCGGTTTAAATTGCCTCTCTTTTATATTCCGCCGAGAAAACAATGATCTTATTTAGGCACCATGTTGCCTTGTAATAGGATAGCCAATACTCTTGCTTTTAAGATGCCTTCGTGCATAGTTACTGGTACTTACACTTCTTTTGAATGATCAAAACCTTCAATCTATTTTTCCTGCAATCATAAAATCTTAAACTGCCAATGCGGTTGTACCACCAGCCGGATTATGATCTTTGTATATACATGCAATGAAATTGAGGTACATGATCAAATCTTGTGATACAAAATACCTGCCATCGTTGGGCATGAAGTTGGCGTTGCCAATCTTGAAACGGAGGTATATAAACCTATACCGTTGAAGGAGAAAATAGCTCCTGTGTATGTAATGCCGGTTTACCATGTAAACCGTGCTGGGTTATGATAAACACCGTGTTATTTCGAGATGTGAATAGAAAATCAAACCGAGCAAATAGTCTCTGGATTAAAAATGGATCGTATTTTCTGTCAATTGACAGTTGAACCGGTTTAAAACTTTGTCGGTTTAAAAACGCAACAAACATAAAGAAATATGTATCAAGGAAAATTTTCCAAGCAAAGGCAATGACAAAACCGTTTTGCAAAAAAAGGCTTATTTGAGCCGATCAGATGGTGTTACCATGGTCGGACACGACCAAGCCCCCGATAGGTGTGGCTATGGTTCAAGTCAGCCAGGTCCCCAAATGAAACCGTGGCATTATGCCGGTCAAAGGCGTGGCAATGATTCGGGTTCGACCAAGCCCCCAAGTGATTTTGTGGCCTTAGGCCGATCAAGAGGCATGACTGGTTCAGACTTGACCATGTCCCCAAGTGATCTGGTGGCTTTTGCCTATCAAAAGGTGTCGCATTGGTTCGGATACGACCAAGCCCCCAAATGATATTATAAAAACTTTCAAGGGGTAAACCGGAGGTCGCTTTAAGACAAAACAACTCCATGTAACCACACATGATGTAAAAGAACAGATACCCCGCTTTAGCTGAGGTTCCGGTTTATTATATTAATCATAATATATACATCGTCATAATATGTACATAAGTAGAGCCAATGGCTCAGGTATAGTAAGGCCGAAGATGAGCTATGTTCCATGGCATGTTGGTCTCCTCCTCTGATGTATGTGAATCTTTATGCTCTCGAATATTGATCAGATAGTATGACCCGTTGTGCAGATTCTTGCTGACCATGAAAGGTCCCTCCCAAGGTGGGGATAACTTATGCATATCAGTCTGATCTTGGATGAGCCGAAGCACCAAATCTCCCTCTTGAAAGGTTTTGGTTCTAACTCGGCGACTGTGATAACGACGAAGATCCTATTGGTAAATCGCCGAGCGGGCATCTGCTATGTCACGCTCTTCATCCAACCGGTCCAAAGCGTCTTGCCGTGCTGTCTCGTTGTCCGCTTCAACATAAGCCGCCACACGAGGTGAATCATGACAGATATCACTAGGGAGAACCGCCTCCGCTCCATAGACCATGAAGAACGGTGTGTATCCTATTGATCTGTTGGGTGTGGTATTGATGCTCCATAACACAGATGGTAACTCTTCTACCCAATAACCCGGTGTTCTCTGCAAAGGAACCATAAGCCGGGGCGTGATGCCTCTCAAGATCTCTTGATTAGCCCTTTCTGCTTGACCATTGGACTGTGGGTGCGCTACTGATGAAACGTCAAGCCGGATGTGCTCACGTTCGTAGAACTCCTTCATGGCACCTTTGGACAAATTGGTACCATTATCTGTGATGATACTGTGTGGAAAGCCAAACTGGAAAATCACTTTTTTGATGAACTGAACCGCCGTGGCCGCATCACACTTGCTAACAGGTTCTGCCTCCACCCACTTTGTAAACTTATCAACCGCCACCAGGAGGTGGGTCTTCTTATCCTTGGACCGTTTGAAAGGTCCAACCATATCCAGCCCCCAAGTTGCAAACGGCCAAGTGATTGGAATCATTCTCAATTCTTGAGCCGGCACATGAGTACATCTTGAAAACTTTTGGCAACTATCACATCGTCTGATCAGATCCTCCGCATCAGCATGAGCAGTTAACCAATAGAAGCCATGGCGGAACGCTTTAGCCACCAAAGATTTTGAACCGACGTGGTGACCACAATCTCCTTCGTGAATCTCACGCAAAATTTCACAGCCTTCTTCAGGAGACACGCAACGTTGAAACGCCCCTGACACACTGCAATGATGCAACTTGCCATTGACAATAGTCATGGACTTGGATCGCCGGATTATCTGTCGGGCCAGAGTCTCATCCTCTGGTAACTCGCCTCGGTTCATGTACGCAAGGAAAGGAAGCGTCCAATCCAGAATAACATGAAGAGCTGCCACCAATTGAGCCTCCGGATCAGGAATAGCCAAATCCGCTTCACCAGGGAGCTTGACCGACAGGTTGTGTAGCACATCGAGGAAAACATTGGGCGGGACCGGTTTGCACTGAGAGCCCAGCCGGCTTAAAGCGTCCGCCGCTTCGTTCTTCCGTCGGTCCACGTGGTCCACGTGATAGCCTTTAAAGTGACCTGCAACAGTATCCACCTCACGACGATATGCTGCCATGAGTGGGTCCTTGGAATCCCAAGTGCCAGACACCTGCTGAGCCACAAGGTCCGAGTCACCGAAGCACTTAACTCGACTTAGATTCATCTCTTTAGCCATCCGGAGACCATGGAGCAAGGCTTCATACTCAGCTGCATTGTTAGTACTGTTGGGTTTCGTAGTAATTTCAAAAAATTTCCTACGCACACGCAAGATCATGTGATGCATAGCAACGAGAGGGGAGAGTGTTGTCTACGTACCCAACGCAGACCGACTGCGGAAGCGCTGACACGACGTAGAGGAAGTAGTCGTACGTCTTCACGATCCAACCGATCAAGCACCGAAACTACGGCACCTCCGAGTTCGAGCACACGTTCAGCTCGATGACGATCCCCAGACTCCGATCCAGCAAAGTGTCGGGGAAGAGTTCCGTCAGCACGACGGCGTGGTGACAATCTTGATGAACTACAGCAGCAGGGCTTCGCCTAAACTCCGCTACAGTATTATCGAGGAATATGGTGGCAGGGGGCACCGCACACGGCTAAGGAATAGATCACGTGGATCAACTTGTGTGTCTAGAGGTGCCCCTGCCTCCGTATATAAAGGAGCCAAGGGGGAGGGGTGCGGCCAGCCCTATGGAGGCGCAGGAGGAGTCCTACTCCTACCGGGAGTAGGACTCCCCCCCAATCCTATTCCAAATAGGATTCCCAAGTGGGAAAGAGAGAGAGAGAGAGAGAGAGAGAGAGAGAGAGAGAGAGAGAGAGAGAGAGAGGTGGCCGGCCACCTCTCCTAGTCCTAGTTGGACTAGGGGAGGGGGGGAGGCGCGCAGCCCACCATGGGCAGCCCCTTTCACTTTTCCACTAAAGCCCAATAAGGCCCATATGGCTCCTGGGGGTTCCGGTAACCTCCCGGTAATCCGGTAAAATCCTAATTTCACCCGGAACACTTCCGATATCCAAATATAGGCTTCCAATATATCAATCTTTACGTCTCAACCATTTCGAGACTCCTCGTCATGTCCGTGATCACATCCGAGACTCCGAACAACCTTCGGTACATCAAAATGCATAAACTCATAATATCACTGTCATCGTAACCTTAAGCGTGCGAACCCTACGGGTTCGAGAACGATGTAGACATGACCGAGACACGTCTCCGGTCAATAACCAATAGCGGGACCTGGATGCCCATATTGGCTCCTACATATTCTACGAAGATCTTTATCAGTCAGACCGCATAACAACATACGTTGTTCCCTTTGTCATCGGTATGTTACTTGCCCGAGATTCGATCGTCAGTATCCAATACCTAGTTCAATCTCGTTACCGGCAAGTCTCTTTACTCGTTCTGTAATACATCATCTCGCAACTAACTCATTAGTTGCAATGCTTGCAAGGCTTATGTGATGTGCTTTACCGAGAGGGCCCAGAGATACCTCTCCGACAATCGGAGTGACAAATCCTAATCTCGAAATACGCCAACCCAACATCTACCTTTGGAGACACCTGTAATGCTCCTTTATAATCACCCAGTTACGTTGTGACGTTTGGTAGCACCCAAAGTGTTCCTCCGGTAAACGGGAGTTGCATAATCTCATAGTCATAGGAACATGTATAAGTCATGAAGAAAAGCAATAGCAACATACTAAACGATCGGGTGCTAAGCTAATGGAATGGGTCATGTCAATCAGATCATTCAACTAATGATGTGAACTCGTTAATCAAATAACAACTCCTTTGTCTATGGTTAGGAAACATAACCATCTTTGATTAACGAGCTAGTCTAGTAGAGGCATACTAGTGACACTCTGTTTGTCTATGTATTCACACATGTATTATGTTTCCGGTTAATACAATTCTAGCATGAATAATAAACATTTATCATGATATAAGGAAATAAATAATAACTTTATTATTGCCTCTAGGGCATATTTCCTTCAGTCTCCCACTTGCACTAGAGTCAATAATCTAGATTACACTGTAATGATTCTAACACCCATGGAGCTTTGGTGTTGATCATGTTTTGCTCGTGGAAGAGGCTTAGTCAACGGGTCTGCAACATTCAGATCCGTATGTATCTTGCAAATCTCTATGTCTCCCACCTGGACTAGATCCCGGATGGAATTGAAGCGTCTCTTGATGTGTTTGGTCCTTTTGTGAAATCTGGATTCCTTTGCCAAGGCAATTGCACCAGTATTGTCACAAAATATTTTCATTGGACCCGATGCACTAGGTATGACACCTAGATCGGATATGAACTCCTTCATCCAGACTCCTTCGTTTGCTGCTTCCGAAGCAGCTATGTACTCCGCTTCACATGTAGATCCCGCTACGACGCTTTGTTTAGAACTGCACCAACTGACAGCTCCACCGTTTAATGTAAACACGTATCCGGTTTGCGATTTAGAATCGTTCGGATCAGTGTCAAAGCTTGCATCAACGTAACCTTTATGGTGAGCTCTTTGTCACCTCCATATACGAGAAACATATCCTTAGTCCTTTTCAGGTATTTCAGGACGTTCTTGACCACTGTCCAGTGATCCACTCCTGGATTACTTTGGTACCTCCCTGCTAAACTTATAGCAAGGCACACATCAGGTCTGGTACACAGCATTGCATACATGATAGAGCCTATGGCTGATGCATAGGGAACATCTTTCATATTCTCTCTATCTTCTACAGTGGTCGGGCATTGAGTCTTACTCAACTTCACACCTTGTAACACAGGCAAGAACCCTTTCTTTGCTTGATCCATTTTGAACTTCTTCAAAATTTTGTCAAGGTATGTGCTTTGTGAAAGTCCAATTAAGCGTCTTGATCTATCTCTATAGATCTTAATGCCTAATATGTAAGCAGCTTCACCGAGGTCTTTCATTGAAAAACTTTTATTCAAGTATCCCTTTATGCTATCCAGAAATTCTATATCATTTCCAATCAGCAATATGTCATCCACATATAATATCAGAAATGCTACAGAGCTCCCACTCACTTTCTTGTAAATACAGGCTTCTCCGAAAGTCTGTATAAAACCAAATGCTTTGATCACACTATCAAAACATTTATTCCAACTCCGAGAGGCTTGCACCAGTCCATAAATGGATCGATGGAGCTTGCACACTTTGTTAGCTCCCTTTGGATCGACAAAACCTTCCGGTTGCATCATATACAACTCTTCTTCCAGAAATCCATTCAGGAATGCAGTTTTGACATCCATCTGCCAAATTTCATAATCATAAAATGCGGCAATCGCTAACATGATTCGAACGGACTTAAGCATCGCTACGGGTGAGAAGGTCTCATCGTAGTCAATCCCTTGAACTTGCCGAAAACCTTTTGCGACAAGTCGAGCTTTGTAGACAGTAACATTACCATCAGCGTCAGTCTTCTTCTTAAAGATCCATTTATTCTCAATTGCTTGCCGATCATCGGGCAAGTCAACCAAAGTCCATACTTTGTTCTCATACATGGATCCCATCTCAGATTTCATGGCTTCAAGCCACTTTGCGGAATCTGGGCTCACCATCGCTTCTTCATAGTTCGTAGGTTCATCATGATCTAGTAGCATGACTTCCAGAACAGGATTACCGTACCACTCTGGTGCGGATCTTACTCTGGTTGATCTACGAGGTTCAGTAGTCTCTTGATCTGAAGTTTCATGATCATTATCATTGGCTTCCTCACTAACTGGTGTAGGTGTCATTGAAACAGTTTTCTGTGATGTACTACTTTCCAGTAAGGGAGCAGGTACAGTTACCTCATCAAGTTCTATTTTCCTCCCACTCACTTCTTTCGAGAGAAACTCCTTCTCTAGAAAGGATCCATTCTTAGCAACGAATGTCTTGCCTTAGGATCTGTGATAGAAGGTGTACCCAACAGTTTCAAGGACAACCAAGAGCCTAAGCTTGGGGATGCCCCGGATGGCATCCCCTCTTTCGTCTTCGTTCATTGGTAACTTTACTTGGAGCTATATTTTTATTCACCACATGATATGTGTTTTGCTTGGAGCGTCATTTTCTTTTGTTAGTATTTGCTTGCTGTTATTTATAATAATGTTTTGCATCTCTATTTTCAATAAAAATGTCAAGGATAGCCTTTACCATGCTTATTTTGCAAGTATACATGTTGTTGTTTCAAAACAGAAAGTTTATCGCTGTTGCAAAAATTCCCTAGAAAAGCCAGAATATGATAAATATTGATTTTTTTTTTGCATAATAAGCTCTGATAAATTTTCTACAGTGTGGTAGAATTTCATAATGTTTGGAGTTAGGGAAGTATGATGAATCTTGCATTCTTTACAGACTGTACTGTTTTGGCAGATTGCTGTTATATTTGCATTGTTTGCATATGTTTTCTTGTTTAATGATTCTATTTGAGGATAGGAGTATTAAATATGCAGAGATATTTAGTATGCAATGTTGAATAATAATTTTTGTGATTTTCTACAGTAGAGAATGATAAGGTTTTTGCATTGGTTTATACTAACTTATCTCACGAGTTCTTGTTGAGTTTGGTGTGGATGAAACTTTCGAGATTTAGGAAACCGTGATATAAAAGAAATTAAGGAGACGCAAAAGTTCATGCTTGGGGATGCCCAAGGCACCCCAAGATAATATTTCAAGCAGTCTCAAGCATCTAAGCTTGGGGATGCCCGGTTGAGCCTAAGTTTTTGCTTCTTCACATGATGAGTGCTATCCTTGAAATGTCGTTTTATTTTGTTTTGCTTGCTGTTTGAATAATATACCAAGATCTGAAATTCTTAAGTGTTAGAGAGTCTTCACATAGTTACATAATTATTCGACTACTCATTGATCTTCACTTATATCTTTCAGAGTAGTTTGTCATTTGCTCTAGTGCTTCACTTATATCCTTTTAGAGCACGACAGTGGTTTTATTTTGTAGAAATAGATGAACTCTCATGCTTCACTTATAATATTTTGAGAGTCTTTAGAACAACATGGTAATTTGCTTTGGTTATAAAACTAGTCCTAATATGATGGGCATCCAAGAGGGATATAATAAAAACTTTCATATAAAGTGCATTGAATACTATGAGAAGTTTGATTCCTTATGATTGTTTTGAGATATGAAGATGGTGATATTAGAGTCATGCTAGTGGAGTAGTTGTGAATTTGGGAGATACTTGTGTTAAAGTTTGTGATTCCCGTAGCATGCATGTATGGTGAACCGTTATGTGATGAAGTCGGAGCATGATTTATTTTTTGATTGTCTTCCTTATGAGTGGCAGTCGGGGATGAGCGATGGTCTTTTCCTACCAATCTATCCCCCTAGGAGCATGCGCGTAGTGCTTGGTTTTTGATGAGTTGTAGATTTTTTTAATAAGTATATGGGTTCTTTATGACTAATGTTGAGTCCATGGATTATACGCACTCTCACCCTTCCACCATTGCTAGCCTCTCTAATACCGCGCACCTTTCGCCGGTACCATACACCCACCATATACCTTCCTCAAAACAGCCATTATACCTACCTATCATGGCATTTCCATAGCCATTCTGAGATATATTGCCATGCAACTTACCACCGTTCCGTTTATTATGACACGCTCCATCATTGTCATATTGCTTTGCATGATCATGTAGTTGACATCATATTTGTGGCAAAGACACCTTCATAATTCTTTCATACATGTCACTCTTGATTCATTGCATATCCCGGTACCCCGCCGGAGGCATTCATGTAGAGTCATATTTTTTTCTAAGTATCGTGTTGTAATTCATAAGTTGTAAATAAATAAAAGTGTGATGATCATCATTATTAGAGCATTGTCCCAGTGAGGAAAGGATGATGGAGACTATGATTCCCCCACAAGTCAGGATGAGACTCTGGACTAAAAAAAAGGCCATAAAAAAGAGAAAAGACCCAAATAAAAAAAATAAAAAATGAGAGAATAAGAGAGAAGGGACAATGCTACTATCCTTTTACCACACTTGTGCTTCAAAGTAGCACCATGATCTTCATGATAGAGAGTCTCCTATGTTGTCACTTTCATATACTAGTGGGAATTTTACATTATAGAACTTGGCTTGTATATTCCAATGATGGGCTTCCTCAAAATGTCCTAGCTCCAAAATGACCGATTTTAACTAGAATAGCTCTAAAATGACCTACACTTCCCATTTTGTCCTCCAAAATGACATGACTACCTAGGTTAGCTCAAAAATGACCTATACATAGCTTCTTCAGTTCATTTATGACATACTTAGCATACTTAGGTCAAAAAATGGCATGATAATCTTTGTTACCTTCAAAATGACATAGAATTAGCTTATTTTCCTCGAAAATGGCATAATAACCTTACTAAGCTCCAAAATGACCTAAATACCTAGCTTAGCTCTAAAATGACCTACACTTAGCATTTTTACCTAGCTTAGCTAAAAATGGCATTTTTACCTACCTTAGTTAGAAGAAGAAGATAAAAAAGAGAAGAGGAGAAAAATAAAGAGAAAAAAATTATATATATATATATATATGTGTGAAATTCTGTGAAATTGATTGAATTTAAGAAAAAAACTGGGGCTATACAGGCACTTTGCCGTCTACTGGCAGACGACAAAGACCTTTGCCATCAGCCAGCAGATGGCAAAGCTGCCACGTGTCAGCTACCTGTGCAACCTGGGGTGCACTGGGCTTGCCTATATGGCATGCTTTACCGTCTACTGGCAGACAACAAAGACCTTTGCATCTTTGCCGTCTGCTAGCAGACGACAAAGCATGCCACGTGTCAAGTACCTGGGGGGCATCTGGGCTGGCCTATTTGGGCACTTTGCCATCTGCTGGCAGACGACAAAGCATGGCGTTAACCCCTTAACAGATCTAAGCTGCCACGTTTGCCGTCCAGGCCCTTTACCGTCTGCTGGTGGACGGCAAAGATCTTTGCATCTTTGTCGTCCGCCAGCAGACGACAAAGAGCTCTTTGACGTAGTTTGTTCTGCCGGATGTGTTGCCGTCTGCTGGCTGACGGCAAAGGCCTTTGCCATCCGCCAGGCATGCCTTTGCCATCAGCCATGGCAGACGGCAAAGTGCATGATTCCTGTAGTGACGATGAAATTGCATGAGTTGTTTTAGAAGTTCCCGATGGATCCTTTGTATTCCCAAAGTCTGACATTTACCTGATGATCATGTCAATGCTATCCCGAAGCATGTATGTGGTACTCCGATCATCAAGAAGAACATTGGAAGCGTGATGCTAATTTTTTCTTGATCAATTATCCAAACACCGTTGTATGGGTAAACCTCATAATTCCTTGCCGCTTGTCTAAGTGGTTACATACTTGGAGCCCTAACTTGTAAATCATTCTATGCCTTTCCTTGGGAAGGATATACACCTAATACTCGTGTATACACACTTTCCTTTTCATTGTTTTGTTTAAACCAGATAATCACTCTTTTCTTTTTCATTGTTTTGTTTAACCTTTCTTGTGATTTATATGAGCTAAGTAGTAATAATTCTTTGCTTATGTAAGCACCTCGGTGTACAACTCTGTCAGTAAGACCCTGTTACTACTGTTGATGACATCCCGGTAACCGTCGATGGACGAGAACTTTGCCTATTGGTCTGCCTCGTTACTGCGAGCAGGAAAATGGTTCCCTTCGTCCCTCACCCTTGGTACCAACATTGTTGCCAACATTACTGACAGGCTATCCTTTGACATAGCGCTGCTGCTCCGGCTCCCCGACCGACCTGCTCGGTGAGCTCCTCTGGCGCGCCGCCTCCCCACGGTCGCCTGGGCGGCGATGCAACTCCTCTGCTCCACCTAAGAGATGAGGAAAAGGGGATCAGGCTAAGGTTTTTTTTTAGAGAAAATGATAACGAAGCGGTCGGTTGATTTCAGACCTTGTCAGTTTTTTTTTGTGGGTAGACCTTGTCAGTTAGCGCGTGCGCTCAGCGCGAGGAAATTGTGCAGCTGCACGATTAAGTATTTGGATACTTTATTAGTAGGTAGGTAAAGAAACCCCTAAAAAAGGTAAAAGAAGGGCCTATCCCTCAGCTTAAAATTGCAGACAAAATGGCCTTCGGCCCGAGAAAATGACTGGTCCGGCCCAAGAAAATGACTGGTCCGCTCTGTCTCCCGACGCTCGATTTCCCCCCCTCGAGGGTTTCCTCCGCCGCCAGGTTGCAGCCCCTGCGTCGCCCGTACCTCTCCTACTCCCTCCGACGACCGGCGCCATCCCCGCCACCCCGCAGGAGCCGGCGAGCGCGGCCCCACGCTCCCATCTCGCCGGCACAAGCATTCATCCGTCCCGCCTCCTCCCCCTCCCGACGGCCCCGACGCGCCCATCCCGCCGGCCACCCCCTTCCTCCGCCGTCCCCAACGAGCCGATCCCGCCGGTCGCAGCTCTTCTTGCACCGCTTCCTGGTGAGCCTCTCGTCCTTCGGTTTTTGTTCTGTTCTGGTTCCTCTCCTGTACATGGAACGATGGAAGTTGGATAAGATGGATGTATGCAGAT
Source organism: Triticum dicoccoides (assembly GCF_002162155.2). Taxonomy (NCBI): domain Eukaryota; kingdom Viridiplantae; phylum Streptophyta; class Magnoliopsida; order Poales; family Poaceae; genus Triticum; species Triticum dicoccoides. The sequence goes on along the minus strand of NC_041392.1, from coordinate 95,424,854 downwards.
GCTTAGTACATGATTTGCGTGATGGATGGATCAATGGGGCTAGGTTTTTCGTAGATGGATGGATGAATGGACATGTAAATTATTATTTTTGGTTACTGTGAATGCTCAATGCAACTGTAAAGGGAATATGGCTTGTTTAAAAAAAAATAATATTGTGATTACTCAATGCAACTGCCAATGGTTCTTTCTTGCTTCTGCTGTGTGCTAATTTGAATGCTATTTTTAATGTGAATGCAATCGCCAATGGTACCGTCAACACTCAGTTTTGGAATCAAAAGCTGAAAAGAACTGTGCCTGGTTCTTCTTCCAGAAACCTAGTTTTGCATCCAGCTTTTACTGCTCCACTCGCTAGCAGTTTCTTTAGTGTACCATCAAAGAAATTGTCATCTGATTCATGTCCTCATCCTCGGTTCCACCATCTTTGCTACTGATATGGAAACATTGTAACGAATTCTTCAAATTTGTGTGTCATCTGAAACAAAGCTAACTTGTTCCAATCTTTTGTGACATTTTCCGTTCTCCTTCTTTAGATGGCGTCATGCGAAACCTTGAGGGCAAGACCTCAGAGATATTTCCCATAGATTTGTCTGACATATGACCATATGGAGCATATGGTGAAGTTTCATGGCCGGGTTAGTCTCCCCCTCCTTTGATTTAATCTTCATTTGTGGACATTGATTTGAATAATTGAATTTGGACTGAAGCCTGTCTTTCTATTTCTTTTTGCAGACTGCTGGTCTCAAGAGGTCTGAAGAAGTGGAGGACTATTTTGATATTCAGTTTCTAACTGCTGAAGACGCCAACCGTGCCTTTAACCATCTCAAGGGCAAGGTACCAAACATGGAGTTCAGTTGGGTGCCGAGGAACATTATCAAAGACAAGCCACCAACTGGTATCAAGAACATTATCAAGAACATCTCGATTGCTCATAAAAAAATCTTCTTCTCATCCTGTTTTTCCATGTAGGAGTGGTGGATACTTCATTCGTCCCACCAAAATGTGATCTCGATTGCTTTAGTGAGCTGGTAAAATATTCTAAAGATCTTTCCTACCTGAGTACAACTTGCTACTTGAAGACATTTATTATCCGCTAGGTTTTCCTGCCATGTTGTATTAAGCATATGTATTATATCCATGTTTACTTAAGTTAATTGTTGTAGCTAATAAAAAGATGTTTACTTTTGTGCAGCCTTCCCTGCCCATTCCTGCCAATCAGCCATTCCCCACATTCTGGAAGTTGCCGCCTCCACAGCATAAACGGAAGAGAGGTCGACAGTCTCCAGAGCCTCCACGTTCCGCAGAGCGGTATCCCCCAAGTAGTGTTCAGATGGATGAAGTCGACCCACGCCCTCCATTCACAGCGCGCTACTGGGCGCAACTTCGTCCGATATACAGTAAGTTGTCGCAAGTAATTTTAATTATCCGTTTGGTCTATATCCTCGGTACCTAACAGAATAGACGAGAAATGAGAATGTTTGAGTAAACATTTGGTACACAAGAAAATTGAGGGGCACCCTGTAGTGAACTACAGAGCATTTACCTTGCCAAAAAGACAGTTGCATCTAGTCAGTAGGTTAGTTACTTAGTCGTGCATACTTTGAGCAAAACATCGAGTTAGTATTTTGAGCATACTTTCTCATTTCCAAAATTTTTATTATAACCTTCAAGGTTAACCTTCAAACCTCATTCCGGAAGTGAGTTGAGCATTGCTTATAACTTTCCCAATTCCGTGAGTGTATCCGAATTCCATAGACATGTTGAACATAGCTTATAACCTTCAAGCCTGAGTCCAAAAGTGAGTTGGGAAGGTTATAAGCTATGTTCAACATGTGTTTGCCTTAGTCGTGCATACTTTGAGCACCTGATGGAATTGCAAGCCTTGTCACCATGTAAAATCATGATATTTGATCAATGCTGAATCCTACAAGCTAAGTTAACCGGATACTTCTGGAAACTGCCGTATCAGGCATATCGGAAACTCGGATACGTTTTGATACTTCTCAAAACGTATCGGACATGTATCTCCCTATTTTCTGTTTTTCAAATAAATAAATAAAATTCGGATACTTTGGGGATACCTGTGGGATACCTCATGGGCATGTGAAAAGCCTATCTATCCATACCCACGACAGCCACCTCCCTTTTCTCGCCTCATTCTTCCCCACCTCCAGTGCCCAAATGTGACCGATCCTACTCTTCGGCAGCTTCAAATAGAAGTTGCAGCAGCTGAAGGGAACTAGGATCATACTAATGGTGCATTTTCCATGCTTCTATCACCTTATTAGTATTCTTAAGCTGTCATTTTCATATAATCATTATTTCCTATATTTTTTTCAAACCGGGTTCAGGCACAACACATCATGTCAAAACCGGGATTTGACCGAGGAATACCACTAAGAGGGAGTAACTATACCTGGTCTTAAAGAGTTGAGGGACGAAGGTTACACCAACAAAAAGTTTAGGCACAAAAGCCACACTTCGCGATTAGTTGAGGGACGAAAAATGCACTTTTCTCTAATTCTTTTTCTGGTGCTCTTTATATTACCTTGACAGTTCACTTGATTTATCAAAAATGAATAGATTGGAAGGTTCTCAACAAAAATAGACCCAGAATGAACACATTAAAAAGCTAACAAAAAATGTATTGGCTAGTTCACTTGATTTATCGGGCCGAAATATATACACGTAGCTAGGTTGTCTTAATCGTGCAATGTTAATTAGGTGCAATACCACGTAACTTATAATAGCCGGACATCCCGCATCATGGGACCACATGAAGAGCACAGATGAATGGTAAATAATTCGAATCTAATGTCAAGTCACGAGAGTAGGCTTTCCATCAACCACTTTCTCTTGAAGCTGAGCTGAATCTGACACCAGTTGGCCGGAGAGCCTGGCTGTGTCTATCAGATAAACAAGCAACTGCCAAAATGCGTTGTTAGTTGTCCAAATCTTCATTGGTTAAATGTCTTCCGATCTTCCGATTACTTCTTAAAAAACTCGATGGTTTAACTAACCTGAAAAAAATTGGACAAGGGCGATGATGGCATGGATCTGATTACGCTGACTAATTAACTTAACCATTTTGCAATTTTTCTTAACTTAACCAAAGTGCGCGTGTTATTCTAAAAGCAAGTACTATAACAAATGAATTGAACCCGTCTGCTTATTTAAACTTTGAATCGCAAATTTAAAACAATCTTAATTTTCTAAGGCTATGAAAAGGCAGGGTCTGGGCAGGGGAGACCCTGATCTGCCTCTGCCGGCCGCCACCGCAGAAACCCAGGGCTGGTGAGGAGCCACTCCTGCAGCGCGTGCCAAGGGCCAGGCGCCGCTGCTCGCTCGACGATCCTGACGGCGACGCCCGCAGGAGTCAGAATCGGGGTCAGTAGAACACGAGAGGAGCATTTCCTGCTTTCTCCTGCACATTTTAGGTTTTTAGTATCTGAGGGTGATGCAGCTATCACAATGAAGTGACAGATGTGGCACAGAAATCTTGCTCGCTGTCCTGATTAGGTGTTATCCTTTCCCTTTTTAATCACACTGACCCAACTCTTTTGGCCTAATTAGGAGACCGACTGGCTGCAGGCTTGTCCGTTTGTGGCCATATATGAATATTAATGCAAGTGTCACGTAATCTAATTGCCAAGTGTTGTACGGATGAGCCCCTAAAAAAAGTGTTGTATGGATGAGTACGTGAGAAGATACAAGCAATCAATGGTTTTTTTTGTCTTATATAATCATGGGGATAAAAACGTCGTCCATCGATCTGCATGGGCTTACGTGAACCTCACACCAACATGATAGATCGTCATAATTATATCATATGCTCCGGAAAAGGGAACATCCTTTATCATCATGCCTATGATGCGTGTGATGGGTCAATTTGTGATGTCTCTGCAGTTATACATAATAACTAGCAGGCAGAGACGTAGCAACACGCCGCGCCTGTCAGGAAGCCTGAGATTGTCTTTGTTATTTTCTTTGATGGAAGAAAATTTAAAGAGTTTGCTCAGAATACAGTTGACTGTGTGGAAGTTTTTGATCAAAACAGTTCATTTCAATGCAAACTTCAGTACAACATTTTTCGGACAGAATTGATGTAAACCCAAATAAATCTCTATCCAAAGCCCTAACTTTTGCTTTGCAACATCAATCGCTGGAATAAACTTTCCAGCCACCTACACAGACACAAAGGAAGCTGCTAGCCTAAGCAGTACACACAGTGCTAAATTCTGAAGCTTATACTCCACATCCACAGTAACCTTCTTCGATTCTATTTAGTACCACGAATGCACCTAAGGTAAAACATAGGATAAGGTGAACTTGTAACCTGCAGGTACTCCGAACATGGATCACTGTTCTTAAAAAAAATTAATGCGAGAGCCTCAGAACACACACATAGGACTACATGTAAAGAAGATTGCCAATTAGAGTGAACAAATCTACTGGCCTGGTGCATGCTATTGGCTAACACCTACTTGGGATCGACGAATAGCAGTCTAGACTTATACGTCATGCAATTTCTGAATAAGTAGGAGGATAATCTCAAATGATTCAATTGAAGCTTTGATCACAAAAAGAACAAAAGATAACTTATGTTCATAGTTCTGCGATCATTAGGGCTACCATATGCTGAACTCAGACATATCAAACATATGTAATATCTGTAAGCTTGAAATTTATGTCGCTTATATGTTGTGGACGCTTTGGCATTTACAGAATAAAGGTGAGGGCAACACCCATTCTTAGATCATGGCATTGGCATAGCTGCAAGATATCAACAAATCAGAAGGGATATCAATAGAAAATATGGACTTAACACAACCCTTTTTCCAAAAAATAGAAATATGAAGACTTGACAGAAATTACCTACTCTGACCAATGGTAATGTGACGGCCACTGTAGTTTGTGAATATAGAATGTTGCAAGAACATATAATGCTAGAAAAAGATTATAACATCGGAACTGCATCACTGTGTACAGGAAGAAACTGGCAACCATCTATCTAGCAAGCAGACTACCAAGTGGGGTATTTGCAAGACACATAGAAAAAAAATACTGTCAGCCAGCAAATGAATGCGAGCAGAACTCCAGAAATACATATCCAGACCCTACGTTATATAGCTAGTGCCTTTCAGGGAGGCAGCTTCGGTGACTTAACTGCATTTGCCTTTGAGTGTGACATGTGGGCCAGTCACCTGTGGGGTCCACGTGTCATGCACTCAAAGGCATGTGCAGTGAGACACTGAAGCTCAATCCCTTTTTTAGTCAGTGCCGCAAATGTTGATAAGAAATAGTTTTAGTGTACGGACAACTGTAAAGGGATTGGCGTTCACAGGCTAGCTAGCTAGTGACAATGAACTAGCTGAAAGGCCTTGAGAAGCTGTGGTCAGCAGGGCCATTTAGTGCCGATCCATTAGCTTTCTATGTTTTAGGGGATAAGGGAGGACAGTACGGGCGACACCATATATACAGTAATTATTACTAACCAGTTCTGCTTTGCAACAATCTCCATGCTGTGATGCGCCGACCGATGGATGAATGATTTAGAAGCTGTAACTATAGCACTAGTCAGCGCGCACCGGCGTCTTGGCCCTTTTTTTTCCTCGAATACACACGAGCGTGCGCATCATATATTAAAGCGGAGAGCGGGGAGAAGAGCCCCTCTATATGATTTATGTTGCATTGACATTCACACCTTCACATGGCCCCTGTTTTTCAGTTTTTTAGTGCCTTTTGATCTGGACCAGTTGATCCCAACCTTGTTACTCTCTACTCTTCTTAACATCAATGAAGCCAGTGTACACTAGATCTTTAAAAAAAAAAAACTGTAGCACTATTCAGCATCTGTAGTTAGTCCATTAGCATCCTATCCTGTAGGGGCGAGACGACAGTAATAATTAACCTGGTTTGAAATAGTCTACTGTCTGGATATCTCCACCATCTGTTTTTTTTTTGAGAAATATCTCCAGCATCTGTAATGTGTAATCCTGACCCTTTTGCAGGTACCAACATATGAGTGAGTGGCTAGGAGGGTGCCGATGGACATGATTTAGTAGCTGTACTAATCATGATTTCTCTTGATATGGGGGCACCCGTTCCAAGCATTCATTTTTTTTTGGTAGGACAGGGATTTGGATGGAACCTCTGGTTAGCTAGAAGACAGAAGAAAAGTTTTTGCTGAGCAAACTATGTGCATTGGATCCACGTGATGCTCATTCTTCCACAAGAACCCCAAGTGAACTTTTTGTAGGCCAAAGCTGGATGACAAAGGTCGAAGGAACATATGTCATTTTTTTTGAGAATCACACAAACCTGATCAAACAGGCTGGGTACAATCTTTACTCAGAGTCTCTCTAAGCTCATTTGGCACATCCGCCAACTTAAAAAGTCTGCCCAGTCTAGATGCACGAGCAGCCAGGTCATTGGCCAGCTTGTTTTGGTTCCTCTTCACGTAGGCACTCTTGTGAGAACTGAAAATGTTCAATGTTGAGTTGATGTTAGCTATGATTGGAAAGAGGCTTGATTGATTGGCAGCACCTGGGTTGATCGCCTTGACCAAGGTCATGTAATCGAGCTCCACCTGAATTGGTCCATTATAATATTTCGTCGACGCTTGCAACCCATGCGGCAAAGCTCTTTTTTTTTTTTAAGAATCACCCATGCAGCAAAGCTAGTCTTCAGCCTCTTCCTCAGCCGCACATTGGCTCAATCTGCATCCCATCGAGAAGAACGGCACACCATGACAGTTTCTGACAACAGCACCACACGCACTCGCCCGGCACTACTTCCTGAGCAGCCCCTGCTTCTTCCTCATATTTCAGCCAGAAGCCGACTGATCCCGAAGGAACAATGCACGCCGTAGCATGACCAGATGCCATTTTAAAGCCTGCTGCCTACATATGTGATAATAAATAGCTGAAACAGAAAACGTCTGGGTCTGGCCCCTCTCGCGTAACGCGAGAGACCTCCTATTTGACGCGCGCAGGCGTCAAACAGCTGTGCCTTCGCTGAAGGAAGATGGTAATGGGCCGGCCCATACGCATAAGCTCATCACAACTAGTATTTTTCCCTTTTCTTTCTGCGTTTTATTGGAACTTTCTGGATATTCTTTATGGTGATAAAATAAAGTATAAATTCATACTTTAAAAATATACTGTATTTTCAACACTAAAGAAATATGAATATATATGCTGAATTTTTTAATACACATTGAACATTTTGGAAAATACGTTAAACAAATATTGGAAACACATTGAACATTTTTGTTGATATACATTGAACAAATTTCGGACGCACATTGAACATATTTCAAAAATATGTTGAACAGAACAAATTTTGCAACACACATTAAACATTTTTGTAGATATACATTGAACAAATGTCGGATACACAATGAACATTTTGCAAAGCTATGTTGAACAAATTCTTAAATATATGCTGAATTTTTTTAATGCATGGTGAACTTTGTATATAAATACAAAATGAACTTTCTATAATACACAAAAAAATGGAAGAAAAAGGAAAATAAAAGAATTAGAAACTGAAACAGAAAAAACAAAAAGCAAAAAAAGAAGAAGAAGAAGCAGCCTTGCGATGTGGGCCGGCCCAAGCTGGGGCGACGGGAAGATGAGCTTCAGCGAAGCTGGGTCGTTTTGACGCGTACACGCGTCAAATAGGGATTGCGGTCGCGCCCCGCCGCCCGTGTGCGTCCAATCGTCGCGGTTTCGCTGAAGCGACGCGCACACGGGCCGGCCCAATTATCACGTGGTGAGGGAAAATTCAAATAAAAAAAAGTGCATGAGTGGGATCGAACCCCAACCACATGCTTGCTTTTTACGTGGCTAGCCAGCCGAGCTAGCAAGCTCAAATGTATATGAAAGCAACGCCAAGCCTAAAATAGAAAGTACAACTGCAAATCCTTTTAAAAAAACATCCAACATTACTTTAATATACGTAGAACAAATATAAAAATACAATGAATATTTTTGTAAAAAAATACTGAACAAATTTAAAATACACAAATGAACATTTTATAGTATACGTTGAAAAATTTCTTAATATTCGATGAATAAAATTTAAATACACAATCACCATTTTATAATATGCATTGCACAATTTAATAATATACGATGAACATTTTTCAATACACCATGAACAAATTTGACCAAGACCCATCCAACACCAGCAGACCATCACTGTCCCTCGTGACGCTCCCTCGTTCCCCTCCGCGGCGTCTATTTCTCGCATTAAGCGAGTCGAGAGGAAACTCTTGTGTCGAGAGCTACAGTGTCAGGCTGGCCCAATTCGCGGTGCACAGTTAAAGAAAAAGGGAAGGGAAAAGGGGTGGACGAGGGATCTATCCCTCGAGATCTGAGAAGAAACGAGCGATGCTAGCCACCACGCCACACAACTATTCGTGTTTATTAAAGGGGCCGCGACGTACTTCAGCAGAGATAAGCGTTTTTTTTCTGTTTTCTTTTGTTTCTTTTCTTTAATTTTCTCCATTTTTTCTTTGTTTATTCATTTATTCATTTTCTTTTTCCTTTGGTTTTCACAGTTTTTTTGTTTTTCCTTTTTGTTTTTTGACAATTCTTCATATTTGTTTGGTTTTTCTTTTTCTTCTCCATTTTTTGTATGGTTTTCTTTTTTCATCACCATTTTTTTGTTTTTATTTTGTTTTTTATTATGTTTGTTTTTGTTTTCACTCTACATTTTCGTATATGTCAAAAGCAATTTTTTTATAATAAGTGATCAACAATTTTTATATACACGTTCGACATTGTCCGAACTCCTATTCAACATTTTTCAGATACTTGTTCAACAGTTTAATACTTATTCAATATTGTTTCAAATGCTTGTTCAAATTTTTTCAAATGCTTGTTCGACATTTATTAATACTTATTCAACATTTTTCAATTACTTGTTCAATATTTTTAATACTTATTCTACATTTTCAAATACTTGTTCAACATTTTTCAAATACCCGTTCAACATTTTTTCAAATACTCGTTCAACATTTTTCTATAATTATTCTACATTTTCAAATACTTGTTGAACATTTTTCAAATACTTGTTCAATACTTTTTAAATACTCGTTGAACAGTTTTTTAATACCTGTTCACCATTTTTTAAATACTTGTTCAACATTTTTTCAAATGTTTTTTGAAGAGCATTTTTTGTAATATATATTTGTAGAATATTTTATATAAAGAAAAGTACAAAATTAAAGCAAAACACGAGAACAGAAAACAGGAAAAAATAGGCCTTTTTCTCCCGCGCGGCTGGGCCAGCCCATCTGGGCTCCCACGCCGTGAGGCGTCACCACATGCTCGGTTAAAGCGAGAAATAGGGGTGCCCCTAGAAAGTCGCCCAAAGCTGGGCAACCTGCCAAGAAACTGGCCTAACTTGGCATTTTTTGAAGTTCGACCAGTTTTGCCATTTTTTATCTAAACGTGGGCTATTTCTTGGCGGATCACTGGTGTGCCTGTCTGTTTTGCTAGAAACTAGGATGTCTGCGGGCGCGGGCTTTGGTTGAGCCTTGCGTCATTTTGTTTCAGCGGGAAGTATGCTAGGTATGTATGTCACGTGACCCCTCTCTATAGAACTTATTGTGAGATCTAAGCTTTCCCCTCTTGCTAGGGTTTCAACTCCTCCCGACGGCACCTGGCGATGACGTGGAGACTCCAATCCCCTGCTTTCTCCGATCGCCGCTGGTTGCTAGGGTCGCCAGACTCTTGGCCGGTGCGATCTAGGGGAAGAGCTAGGGTTATCCCGTCCGCGGAAACCTGAAGAAAATATGCCCTAGAGGCAATAATAAAGTTGTTATTTTATATTTCCTTATTCATGATAAATGTTTATTATTCATGCTAGAATTGTATTAATCGAAAACTTAAATACATGTGTGAATACATAGACAAACACTGTGTCCCTAGTGAGCCTCTACTTGACAAGCTCGTTGATCAAAAATATGTTGAACATAACAAATTTTGGAACACACATTAAACATTTTTGTAGATATACATTGAACATTTTGCAAAGATATGTTGAACAAATTCTTAAATATATGCTGAATTTTTTTAATGCATGGTGAACTTTGTATATAAATACAAAATGAACTTTCTATAATACACAAAAATGGAAGAAAAAGGAAAAAAGGAAAAGAAAAGAATTAGAAACTGAAACAGAAAAAACAAAAAGCAAAAAAACAAAAAGAAGCAGCCTTGCGACGTGGGCCGGCCCAAGCTGGGGCGACGGGAAGATGAGCTTCAGCGAAGCTGGGTCATTTTGACGCCATTTCCTATTTAGCGCTGCAGGCGCCCGTTAATGTGTATTCTGCTAACGGGCCTGTAGCCGCTTTAGCTGGGCTTGGCCCATTTCGCTCGCTTCGCTATCGTTCGCTTATACAAATCGCAAAACTTCCGCGAGAGCTGGGAAACGAACCATTTAGCTGGACTTCCTGGTTAACAGCGCACTGTGCTAACCACCCCGCAACAGTAACTTCATGCCCACAATTCCATCACTTGTTTGCCTTATCATCTTTTTCTTTCACTTTTTCTAGTTTTTGTTTTTCATTTTTCTGGTTATTTTTTTCCTTCTTCCCCGTTCGATGATCTTTCTCAAATCCATCCACATTTTTCTAAAACTGATGAACTTTTTTCTAATTCAGAGAACTTTTGTCACATTTGACTTTTGTTTTTTCAAATTCGATGAAATTTTTCCAAATCCGATGAACTAATTTGATCAACTTTTTTCAAGATTGATGATTTCTTCATTCAAATTTGTGAACTTTTTTTTAAAATCGATGAACCTTTTACAAAACTGATGAACTTTTTTTGAAAACAATGAACTTTTAAACTTTTTCATAAAGTTTTTCCAAAATTGGTGAACTTTTCTTCAAAAATGATGAGCTATTTCTCAAAATCGATGAACTTTTTTTAAGTTTGTGAACTTTTATCTCAAAATCGATGAACTTTTTTTAAGTTTGTGAACTTTTATCTCAAAATCGATGAATTTTTTTCAATTCACAATTTTATAGAAGTAAATGAAAAAACTAAATGATAAATAATAGCGCGCCCATACTAGCGATGCGAGTTCGATCCCTGAAGAAGGCACCCTTTTTAGGTTCTTTTTGGCGATTTCTGATAGCTGCGCCTTTCTCATCGCGGGCCGGCCCAATAAGGCGCTGCAGCGGGCGCCAGGAACCTGTTCGGGCGCATAAGGCGCCGAACAGGAGCTCCCCGTTTTGACGCCTAGGCGCGTCAAATAGGGATTGCGGTCGCGACCCGCCGCCCGTCGTCGCGGTTTCGCTGAAGCGACACGCACACGGGCCGGCCCAATTATCACGTGGTGAAGGAAAATTAAAATAAAAAAAAGAGCATGAGTGGGATCGAACCCCCAACCACATGCTCGGCTTTTTACGCGGCTAGCCAGCCGAACTAGCGAGCTCAAATGTATATGAAAGCAACGCCAACCCTAAAATGGAAAGTACAACTGCAAATCCTTTAAAAAAACATCCAACATCACTATAATATACGTAGAACAAATATAAAAATACAATGAATATTTTTGTAAAAAAATACTGAACAAATTTAAAATACACAAATGAACATTTTATAGTATACATTGAAAATTTTCTTAATATACGATGAATAAAATTTAAATACACAATCAACATTTTATAATATGCTTGCACAATTTAATAATATACAATGAACATTTTTTCAATACAACATGAACAAATTTGGCCAAGACTCATCCAGCACCAGCAGACCGTCACTGAAAAAGGGAAGGGAAAAGGGGTCGAGGGATCTATCCCTCGAGCTCTGGGAAGAAACGAGCGATGCTAGCCACCACGCCACACAACTATTCATGTTTATTAAAGGGCCGCGACGTACTTGAATAGAGACAAGCGTTTTTTTCTGTTTCTTTTTTTAATTTTCTCCATTTTTTCTTTGTTTATTCATTTTATTCATTTCCTTTTTCCTTTGGTTTTCACAGTTTTTTTGTTTTCCCTTTTTGTTTTTTGACAAGGTTTTCTTCATATTTGTTTGGTTTTCCTTTTTCTTCTCCATTTTTTGTATGGTTTTCTTTTTTCATCTCCATTTTCTGTTTTTATTTTGTTTTTATTATGTTTGTTTTTGTTTTCACTCTACATTTTCGTATATGTCAAAAACAATTTTTTATAATAAGTTATCAACAATTTTTATATACACGTTCGACATTGTCCGAACGCCTATTCAACATTTTTCAGATACTTGTTCAACAGTTTAATATTTATTCAATATATTTTCAAATGCTTGTTCAAATTTTTTTCAAATACTCATTCAACATTTATTAATACTTATTCAACATTTTTCAATTACTTGTTCAATATTTTTAATACTTATTCTACATTTTCAAATACTTGTTCAACATTTTTCAAATACCCATTCAACATTTTTTCAAATACTCGTTCAACATTTTTTATAATTATTCTAAAATTTCAAATACTTGTTGAACATTTTTCAAATACTTGTTCAATATTTTTCAAATACTCGTTGAACAGTTTATTAATACTTGTTCACCATTTTTTAAATACTTGTTCAACATTTTTTCAAATGTGTTTTGAAGAGCGTTTTTTGTAATATATATTTGTAGAATATTTAATATAAAGAAAAGCACAAAATTAAAGCAAAAAATGAGAACGGAAAACAGGAGAAAAATAGGCCTTTTTCTCCCGCGCGGCTGGGCCGGCCCATCTGGGCTCCCACGTCGTGAGGCGTCACCACATGCTCGCTTAAAGCGAGAAATAGGGGTGCCCCTAGAAAGTCGCCCGAAGCTGGGCAACCTGCCAAGAAACTGGCCTAACTTGGCATTTTTTGAAATTCGACCAGTTTTGCCATTTTTTATCTAAACGTGGGCTATTTCTTGGCGGATCAGAGGTGTGCCTGTCTGTTTTGCCAGAAACTAGGATGTCTGCGGGCGTGGGCTTTGGTTGAGCCTTGCGTCGTTTGGTTTCAGCGGGAAGTATGCTAGGTACGTATGTCACGTGACCCCTCTCCATAGAACTTATTGTGAGATCTAAGCTTTCCCCTCTTGCTAGGGTTTCAACTCCTCCCGACGGCGCCTGGCAACGACGTGGAGACTCCGATCCCCTGCTTTCTCCGATCGCCGCTGGTTGCTAGGGTCGCCAGACTCTTGGCCGGTGCGATCTAGGGGAAGAGATAGGGTTATCCCGTCCGCGGAAACCTGAAGAAAATATGCCCTAAAGGCAATAATAAAGTTGTTATTTTATATTTTCTTATTCATGATCAATTTTTATTATTCATGCTAGAATTATATTGATCGGAAACCTAAATACATGTGTGAACACATAGACAAACACTGTGTCCCTAGTGATCCTCTACTTGACTAGCTCGTTGATCAAAGATGGTTAAGGTTTCCTAACCATGGACATGAGTTGTCATTTTATAAGGGGATCACATCATTAGGAGAATGATGTGATGGACAAGACCCATCCGTTAGCTTAGCATATTGATCGTTCAGTTTTATTGCTATTGCTTTCTTAATGTCAAATACATATTTCTTCGACTATGAGATTATGCAACTCCCGAATACCTAAGGAATATCTTGTGTGCTATGAAACGTCACAACATAACTGGATGATCATAAAGATGCTCTACAGGTATCTCCGAAGGTGTTTGTTGGCTTGGCATAGATCGAGATTAGGATTTGTCACTCCGAGTATCGGAGAGGTATCTCTGGGCCCTCTCGGTAATGCACATCATAAGAAGCCTTGCAAGCAAAGTGACTAATGAGTTAGTTACAGGATGATGTATTACGGAACTAGTAAAGAAACTTCACGGTAATGAGATTGACCTAGGTATGTGGATACCGACGATCGGATCTCGGGCAAGTAACATACCGATGGACAAAGGGAATAACATATGTTGTCATAACGGTTCGACCGATAGAGATCTTTGTAGAATATGTGGGAGCCAATATGAGCATCCAGGTTTTTCTATTGGTTATTAACCGATGAAGTGTCTCGGTCATGTCTACATAGTTCTCGAACCCGTAGGGTCTGCACGCTTAACGTTCAATGACGATTTAGTATTGTATGAGTTATATGATTTGGTGATTAAATGTTGTTCGGAATCCCGGATGAGATCACGGACATGACGAGGATTCTTGAAATGGTCGAGAGGTAAAGGTTGATATATAGGATGATAGTATTCGGATACCAGAAGTGTTCCGTATAGTATCGGGTATT
>NC_041392.1:95333040-95410309 GCF_002162155.2 Triticum dicoccoides | reverse complement strand
GAAATATATGGGCCATAAGAGGGGAGCACACCAGCCCACAAGGGGTGGCGCGCCCCCCTCATGGAAGGAGGCCGAGTGGGGGAAGGGAAAGAGGGGGTTCGCCCCCCCTATCCTTCTCTCCTTCCTCTTCCCTTTTCCCCCTCCGGCAATTATGGAGGGGGGGGGGGGAATTGGGGAGGACCCCAACTAGAATTCCTCCTACTTGGGGCGCACCCTTGCTACTCCCCCCCACTCCCACCTATATATATGTAGGGAGGGGCGCCTATGATGTCTACTACACAACCTTCTTCTTGTAGACGTTGTTGGGCCTCCAAGTGCAGAGGTTTGTAGGACAGTAGCAAATTTCCCTCAAGTGGATGACCTAAGGTTTATCAATCCGTGGGAGGTGTAGGATGAAGATGGTCTCTCTCAAACAACCCCGCAACCAAATAACAAATAGTCTCTTGTGTCTCCAACACACCCAATACAATGGTAAATTGTATAGGTGCACTAGTTCAGCGAAGGGATGGTGATACAAGTGCAATATGGATGGTAGATATAGGTTTTTGTAATCTGAAATTATAAAAACAGCAAGGTAATAAAAGTGAGCGAAAACGGTATTGCAATGCTAGGAAACAAGGCCTAGGGCTCATACTTTCACTAGTACAAGTTCTCTCAACAATAATAACATAGTTGGATCATATAACTATCCCTCAACATGCAACAAAGAGTCACTCCAAAGTCACTAATAGCGGAGAACAAACGAAGAGATTATTGTAGGATACGAAACCACCTCAAAGTTATCCTTTCTGATCGATCTATTCAAGAGTCTGTAGTAAAATAACACGAAGCTATTCTTTCCGCTCGATCTATCATAGAATTCGTACTAGAATAACACCTTAAGAAACAAATCAACCAAAACCCTAATGTCACCTAGATACTCCAATGTCACCTCAAGTATCCGTGGGTATGATTATACGATATGCATCACACAATCTCAGATTCATCTATTCAACCAACACAAAGAACTTCAAAGAGTGCCCCAAAGTTTCTACCGGAGAGTCAAGACGAAAACGTGTGCCGACCCCTATGCATAGATTCCCAAGGTCATGGAACCCACAAGTTGATCACCAAAACATACATCAAGTGAATCAATAGGATACCCCATTGTCACCACGGATATCCCACGCAAGACATACATCAAGTGTTCTCAAATCCTTAAAGACTCAATCCGATAAGATAACTTCAAAGGGAAAACTCAATCCATTACAAGAGAGTAGAGGGGGAGAAACATCATAAGATCCAACTATAATAGCAAAGCTCGCGATACATCAAGATCGTGCCATATCAAGAACATGAGAGAGAGAGAGATCAAACACATAGCTACTGGTACATACCCTCAGTCCCAAGGGTGAACTACTCCCTCCTCGTCATGGAGAGCGCCGGGATGATGAAGATGGCCACCGGTGAGGGATCCCCCCTCCGACAGGGTGCCGGAACAGGGTCCCGATTGGTTTTTGGTGGCTACAGAGGCTTGCGGCAGCGGAACTCCCGATCTAGGTTATGTTCTGGAAGTATTGTTGGATGAAGCAGCCCGGACCAATCTTACATGACCACGTTCATGAGACCAGTTCCACCGACAGACATGCAACTAGTTTTGCATAAAGGTGGCTGGCGGGTCTCTGTTTCTCCTAATTTGTTCATCACTTCATCTCCGGGTAAACCTGCAAGCTTGAACAATCCACAAATTTGTTCAACATATATCAAGTGCATATCAGGATGTTCGGTTCCATCTCCTGCATAAGGATTAGATAGCAGTTGTTCTATCATACCCGAAGGAATTTCATATTCAATATTTTCAGTAGGTGCAGTAGGTTGAGGGGAAATTAATTGTGTTTCCGGACAAGGTGAAGATACCCCGAACAAACCCCTCAAAGGATTGTTTTCCATAGTAGCAAGTGACAATAAATTTCAGCATACTATATAAATGTTTCCTTACCGAATTCCATTTACCAAAGGCGCTTCACTCGCCGGCAATGGAGCCAGAAAATAGCCTTGATGACCCACAAGTAGAGGGGATCAATTGTAGCTCTTTTCGATAAGTAAGAGTGTCGAACCCAACGAGGATCAAAAGGAAATGACAAGTAGTTTTCAGTAAGGTAATGTCTGCAAGTGCTGAAATTGTAAGTAGCGAGTAGTTTGATAGCAAGGTAATTTGTAATGAGCAAGTAACGATAATTGTAACAAGTATGCAGCAAGGTAGCCCAATCCTTTTGAGGCAAAGGGCAGGCCAAAACGGTCTCTTATAATAATCAAAGTGTTCTTGAGGGTACACGGGAATTTCATCTAGTCACTTTCATCATATTGGTTTGATTTGCGTTCGCTATTTTGAGAATTTGATATGTGGGCGGACCAGTGCTTAGGTGATGTTCTTACTTGAACAAACCTCCTACTTATGATTAACCCTCCTGCAAGCATCCGCAACTACGAGAAAAGTATTAAGAATAAATTCTAACCATAGCATTAAACTATAGGATCCATTCGGTCCCTTACGAAATAGTGCATAAACCGGGGTTTAAGTTTCTGTCACTCTCGCAACCCATCATCTATTTACTACTCCACAATGCATTCCCTTAGACCCAAATATGGTGAAGTGTCATGTAGTCGACGTTCACATGACACCACTATGGGAATCACAACAGACATACCATCAAAATATCGAACACATATCAAATTCACACGATTACTTGCAACATGATTTATCCCGTGACCTCAAGAACGAAAGTAACTACTCACAAACAATAAACATGCTCATGATCAGAGGGGTATTAATATGCATAATGGATCTGAACATATAATCTTCCACCAAATAAACCATATAGTAATCAACTACAAGATGTAATAAACACTACTAGTCACCCCCTAGCACCAATCTATAGTTCTGGTAACAAGATTGAATACAAGAGATCAACTAGGGTTTGATATGAGATGGTGCTGGTGAAGATGTTGATGGAGATTTCCTTCCCCAAGATGGGAGAGTTGTTGGTGGTGATGATTGAAGGAAATATGCCCTAGAGGCAATAATAAAGATATTATTTATTTCCTTATTTCATGATAAATGTTTATTATTCATGCTATAATTGTATTAACCAGAAACATAATACACGTGTGAATACATAGACAAACAGAGTGTCACTAGTATGCCTCTACTTGACTAGCTCGTTAATCAAAGATGGTTATGTTTCCTAACCATAGACAAAGAGTTGTTATTTGATTAACGGGATCACATCATTAGGAGAATGATGTGATTGACATGACCCATTCCATTAGCTTAGCACCCGATCGTTTAGTATGTTGCTATTGCTTTCTTCATGACTTATACATGTTCCTATGACTATGAGATTATGCAACTCCCGTTTGCCGGAGGAACACTTTGTGTGCTACCAAACGTCACAATGTAACTGGGTGATTATAAAGGAGCTCTAAAGGTGTCTCCCAAGGTACATGTTGGGTTGGCGTATTTCGAGATTAGGATTTGTCACTCCGATTGTCGGAGAGGTATCTCTGGGCCCTCTCGGTAATGCACATCACATAAGCCTTGCAAGCATTGCAACTAATGAGTTAGTTGTGAGATGATGTACTACGGAACGAGTAAAGAGACTTGCCGGTAATGAGATTGAACTAGGTATTAAGATACCGACGATCGAATCTCGGGCAAGTAACATACCGATGACAAAGGGAACAACGTAAGTTGTTATGCGGTCTGACCGATAAAGATCTTCGTAAAATATGTAGGAGCCAATATGGGCATCCAGGTCCCGCTATTGGTTATTGACCGGAGACGTGTCTCGGTCATGTCTACATTGTTCTCGAACCGTAGGGTCCGCACGCTTAAGGTTTCGATGACAGTTATATTATGAGTTTATGAGTTTTGATGTACCGAAAGAGTTTGGAGTCCCGAATGAGATCGGGGACATGACGAGGAGTCTCGAAATGGTCGAGATGTAAAGATCGATATATTGGACGACTATATTCGGACATCGGAAAGGTTCCGAGTGATTCGGGTATTTTTCAGAGTACCGGGTAGTTACGGGAGAAGCAATGGGCCTTGATGGGCTTTAGTGGGAAGAGGAGAAAGGGCCAAGAGGCTGCTGCGCCCCCCTCCCCTCTAGTCCGAATTGGACTAGGGAAAAGGGGGCCGGCCACCTTTCCTTCTCCTCCACTTCCTTCTCCCTTCCTCCCCTCTTGGTGGACTCCTACTAGGACTTGGAGTCCTAGTAGGACTCCACATCCTGGCCGCACCAAGTGCCTTGGCCGGCCTCCTCCTCCTCCATCCTTTATATACTGAGGCAAGGGGCACCCCATAGACACAAGTTGATCTTCGTGATCGTTCCTTAGCCGTGTGCGGTGCCCCCCTCCACCATATTCCACCTCGGTCATATTGTAGCGGTGCTTAGGCGAAGCCCTGCGATGGTAGAACATCAAGATCGTCACCACGCCGTCGTGCTGACGGAACTCCTCCCCAACGCTTTGCTGGATCGGAGCCCGGGGATCGTCATCGAGCTGAACGTGTGCCAAGAACTCGGAGGTGCCGGAGTAACGGTGCTTGGATCGGTCGGATCGTGAAGACGTACGACTACATCAACCAAACGCTTCCGTTGTCGATCTACAAAGGGTACATAGATCACACTCTTCCCTCGTTGCTATGCATCACCATGATCTTGTGTGTGCGTAGGAATTTTTTTTGAAATTAGTACGTTCCCCAACAGTGGCATCCGAGCCTAGGTTTTATGTGTTGATGTTATTTGCACGAGTAGAACACAAGTGAGTTGCGGGTGATATAAGTCATACTGCTTACCAGCATGTCATACTTTGGTTCGGCGGTATTGTTGGATGAAGCGGCCCGGACCGACATTACGCGTACGCTTACGCGAGACCGGTTCTCCCGACGTGCTTTGCACATAGGTGGCTTGCGGGTGACAGTTTCTCCAACTTTAGTTGAACCGAGTGTGGCTACGCCTGGTCCTTGCGAAGGTTAAAACAACACCAACTTGACAAACTATCGTTGTGGTTTTGATGCGTAGGTAAGATTGGTTCTTGCTTAAGCCCGTAGCAGCCACGTAAAACTTGCAACAACAAAGTAGAGGACGTCTAACTTGTTTTTGTAGGGCATGTTGTGATGTGATATGGTCAAAACATGATGAGATATAAGTTGTTGTATGAGATGATCATGTTTTGTTAAAGTTATCGGCAACTGGCAAAAGCCTTATGGTTGTCTTGTTGGGTTTCGTAGCAATTTCAAAAAATTTCCTACGCACACGCAAGATCATGGTGATGCATAGCAACGAGAGGGGGAGTATGATCTACATACCTAGTAGATCGACAACGGAAGCGTTTGGTTGATGTAGTCGTACGTCTCCTCGATCCGACCGATCAAGCACCGAAACTACGGCACCTCCAAGTTCTAGCACACGTTCAGCTCGATGACGATCCCCGGACTCCGATCCAACAAAGTGTCGGGGAAGAGTTCCGTCAGCACGACGGCGTGGTGACGATCTTGATGTACTACTGCTGCAGGGCTTCGCCTAAGCACCGCTACAATATTATCGAGGACTATGGTGGCTGGGGGCGCCGGACACGGCTAAGGAATAGATCACGTGGATCAACTTGTGTTCATGGGGTGCCCCTTGCCTCAGTATATAAAGGATGGAGGAGGAGGAGGCCGGCCAAGGCAATAGGTGCGGCCAGGATGTGGAGTCCTACTAGGACTCCAAGTCCTAGTAGGAGTCCACCAAGAGGGGAGGAAGGGAGAAGGAAGTGGAGGAGAAGGAGAGGTGGCCGGCCCCCTTTTCCCTAGTCCAATTCGGACCAGAGGGGAGGGGGGACGCAGCAGCCCCTTGGCCCTTTCTCCTCTTCCCACTAAAGCCCATCAAGGCCCATTGCTTCTCCTGTAACTACCCGGTACTCCGAAAAATACCCGAATCACTCGGAACCTTTCCGATGTCCAAATATAGTCGTCCAATATATCAATCTTTACGTCTCGACCATTTCGAGACTCCTCGTCATGTCCCCGATCTCATCCGGGACTCCGAACTCCTTCGGTACATCAAAACTCATAAACTCATAATATAACTGTCGTCGAAACCTTAAGCGTGCGGACCCTACGGGTTCGAGAACAATGTAGACATGACCGAGACACGTCTCCGGTCAATAACCAATAGTGGGACCTGGATGCCCATATTGGCTCCTACATATTCTACAAAGATCTTTATCGGTCAGACCGCATAACAACACACGTTGTTCCCTTTGTCATCGGTATGTTACTTGCCCGAGATTCGATCGTCGGTATCCCATACGTAGTTCAATCTCGTTACCGACAAGTCTCTTTACTCGTTCCGTAATACATCATCTCACAACTAACTCATTAGTTGCAATGCTTGCAAGGCTTATGTGATGTGTATTACCGAGAGGGCCCAGAGATATCTCTCCGACAATCGGAGTGACAAATCCTAATCTCGAAATACGCCAACCCAACATGTACCTTTGGAGACACCTGTAGAGCACCTTTATAATCACCCATTTACGTTGTGATGTTTGGTAGCACACAAAGTGTTCCTTCGGCAAACGGGAGTTGCATAATCTCATAGTCATAGGAACATGTATAAGTCATGAAGAAAGCAATAGCAACATACTAAACGATCGGGTGCTAAGCTAATGGAATGGGTCATGTCAATCACATCATTCTCCTAATGATGTGATCCCGTTAATCAAATAACAACTCTTTTGTTTATGGTTAGGAAACATAACCATCTTCGATTAACGAGCTAGTCAAGTAGAGGCATACTAGTGACACTTTGTTTGTCTATGTATTCACGCAAGTATTATGTTTCCGGTTAATACAATTCTAGCATGAATAATAAACATTTATCATGATATAAGGAAATAAATAATAACTTTATTATTGCCTCTAGGGCATATTTCCTTCAGTCTCCCACTTGCACTAGAGTCAATAATCTAGTTCACACCGCCATGTGATTTAACAGCAATAGGTCACATCACCATGTGATTAACACCCATAGTTCACATCGATATGTGATCAACACCCAAAGGGTTTACTAGAGTCAGTAATCTAGTTCACATCGCTATGTGATTAACACCCAAAGAGTACTAAGGTGTGATCATGTTTTGCTCGTGAGATAATTTTAGTCAACGGGTCTGTCACATTCAGATCCGTAAGTATTTTGCGAATTTCTATGTCAACAATGCTCTGCACGGAGCTACTCTAGCTTATTGCTCCCAGTTTCAATATGTATCTAGATCGAGACTTAGAGTCATCCAGATCTGTGTCAAAACTTGCATCGACGTAACTTTTTACGACGAACCTTTTTGTCACCTCCATAATTGAGAAATATTTCCTTATTCCACTAAGGATAATTTTGACCGCTGTCCAGTGATCTACTCTTAGATCACTATTGTACTCCCTTGCTTAACACAGTGTAGGGTATACAATAGATCTGGTACACAGCATGGCATACTTTATAGAACCTATGGCTGAGGCATAGGGAATGACTTTCATTCTATTTCTATCTTCTGCCATGGTCGGGCTTTGAGTCTTACTCAATTTCACACCTTGCAACACAGGCAAGAACTCTTTCTTTGACTGTTCCATTTTGAACTACTTCAAAATCTTGTCAAGGTATGTACTCATTGAAAAAACTTATCAAGTGTCTTGATATATCTCTATAGATCTTGATGCTCAATATGTAAGCAGCTTTACCGAGGTCTTTCTTTGAAAAATTCCTTTCAAACTGTAAGTGCATCTAGTGCCACCCCTAGTTAGTTTTGGAGTATTGATGACAAACCTAGTTGAGGGACTAATGTGTTTGTGAGAATTGCAGGATAACACAGGTAGAAGTCCCTCATTGATTCGGTTTTACTACCAGAGATGACCCCTAAAAATGTATGAAGACATTGAAGCCAAAGGTGGTATATGAAGATATTCACATTGAAGACTATGACAAAAGAAGACACGTTATGAAGCCTATGGAGCTCGAAGACTTAGATCTTTCGTAGTTCTTTTTCTTTTGTGTTGAGTCATAGGAACCACCGTACTGTTAAGTGGGGTCCAAGAGAACCGGTCAGAATGACTGAAGTGATGCCTAATTCAAAACCTATGTCTTCAAGCGAAGACTATGAGAGCAAATCTCGTCCAGAGTCGGACAAGTCAGCTTTACTTATAGCCCAAGTAAAGTTGCCGTGTGAGTTCGAAATCTGACCGTTGGAACACGTGTCAGTTCCTTAGTGACCCAGGGTCATTTCGGACAAATCAGGTCGGGTTGCCAAGTGGCTATAAATAGCCCACCCCCTACAACCATAAACGGTTGGCTGCTCAGATTTCAGTGCACGACTTTTGTCGTTTGAGAGAACCCACCTCGAAGCCTTTGAGAGAAAATTCCTAGCAAGGAGAAAAGCCCTAACCACCCAAAGCCAGAGAGAATTGGGCATCACTTAGGTCTTCTTGTCTGTGTGATCTGAAGACTTATTACACTTGAGGACTGTGCATCCTCCAGACGGTTAGGCGTCGCGTTCAGAGCATCCAAGAGACATTGTGGATTGCCAGTGAACGAAGTCTGTGAAGGTTTGGGAGTCTACCTTGAAGACTTACCAAAGTGATTGGGCGAGGACTATGTGACCTTAGCTCAAGGAGAATACGGTGAGGACTTGGTGTCCTGAGCTGCGTGTTCAGGACTGGGTGTCCGGGACTGTGTGTCCTAAGGTTTAAATACCTAGCCGCTCCAACCAGACGTACAGTTGTCATAGCAACTGGAACTGGTCCAACAAATCATTGTCTTCAACGAGTCACTGGTTTCATCTTCACTTCCTTTAACTTACTGCACTCATTGTGAAGCCATTGCATGCCTTCTATATCTTTTGTCTTCACAACGTAACTGTATGATTTGTTTGGCTTCATAACTTCTTCCTACCTGATCCTTATTACACTGCAGCTACTTGTCATTGTGCCTTCACTCTATTGAATACTTGACCATGGCTTGCCTAGTGTAATCTAACTTCCGCTGCATAGTAATAGGCATATCTCTACTGTTTGTCTTCATAACTTCCACGTTTTGAAGACTTTCATAAAAATCGCCTATTCACCCCCCTCTAGTCGATATAACGCACTTTCAATTGGTATCAGAGCAAGGTGCTCCCTTGTTCTGTGTGATTCGGTTTAACCACCTGGAGTTTTAGCTATGTCGACTGCAGGGATAATTAAAGTCTCCGCTGCGTGCCCCGTCTTCGATGGAACTGAATATCCCTACTGGAAGAATAAGATGCGTATGCATCTTGAAGCCATTGACGTCGACCTATGGTATGTCGTTGAGAACGGCGTTCCCAAGGCTGGAGAAGGTGTCACTGCTGCTGATGTCAAGAAATTCGTTCAACTGGACTCTACTGCCAAGAACATCATCTGTGGTCATCTGACCAAAGGACAGTATGGCCATGTGAGTGCTTTGAAGACATCCAAGCTGGTCTGGGACTGGCTCTCCAAGGTTAATGAAGGCATCTCAACCCAGAGAGATCAAAGAATCAGTGTCCTTCGCAATCTCTTCAACCGCTTCAAGCGAAATGACAATGAGAATGTCCATCACACATTTGACAGACTCACTGACATCACAAATGAGCTTCAAGCCCTCGGCGCTACTGAGATCACCAAACATGAAGTCATCAAGATGCTGCTGAGATCACTTGATAGTTCATTTGACATCCTAGCCCTGATGATTCAAGAACGTCCTGATTTCAAGACACTCGATCCATCTGACATACTTGAGAGGCTCAACACACATGAGTTTTAGCTTTCTGAGAAAAGAGATATCTACGGTCCAAACTATGGGCGAACTCGTGCCTTGAAGGCAAAAGCTGTTTCCTCATCTGAAGAAGAATCTGACAGCAGTTCTGATGATCCTGAAGACATTGGAAGGTAACTTGCAATGCTAGTGAAGAAGTTCCAAAAATTCACCAAGAAGAAAGGCTTCAGAAAGTCTTCACGATCAAGCTCAAGGAATGATGAAGCTTCTGCTCATGACTACAAGAAGAAAACATGCCACAAGTGCAAGAAAACTGGACACTTCATCTCTGAGTGTCCACAGTGGGACAATGAGAACAGAAAGAAGAAGAAGAGCAAGGAATATGACTCAGACAACAACAAGAAGAAGAAATACACAAAGTCTTCTTCCAAGTCTTCCTCAAAGTCTTCATCACACAAGAAGAGCTCATCTGGCAAGGCACGTGCGTTTGTTGGCAAGGAAATGGATTCAGAGGAGGAGTCCGCTTCTGAGGAGGCAGAGGTGGAGTCTGAGGAGGAGTCTGATTCTGGCATTGCAAGTCTGGCTACAGCATACATCGCCAAGTCCATCTTCAACACTGAAGACAATGATTTCATCACCGACACCGATGCAAATGACAAGGACTACTCTACTCCTACCTACTGCTTCATGGCACGCGGTGCCAAGGTAAACAAACGCACTACTCACTATCAAACATCTAGTGACGATGACTCTGATTGTGATTCAAAACCCAGTTACAAAACACTTGCTAAAATTGCAACTGAACAACAGAAAACCATGGAACATATTCAAAAACTGTTATACAGAGGCGATGATCTGTTGGGTGCTGAAATGACTTGATCTGAATCCTTAATTGAAGACATAAAAAATCTTCATGTTAAGTATCAGGAACTTGAAGATCGTCATGATACTCTCTCAACAACTCATGAAAAGCTTTCCTACGATTATCTTCAAAGGAAGCAAGAACTTGAGAAATTGAGAGCGGCTCATGAAGATCTTCAAAAGGAAAACGAGTCACTTCGCGCCGAACAGATCAGTTCCGCTCAGGAAGGATTTGAACCACCATGTCTTAAATGCATTGAGCGTGATAATGCCACTTCTGTTGCTGAATGTTCCACTGCTACTGCTGTTGCAATATCTTCAACTGTTGATGTGGTAACTAACCCCTCTGCTGAGGATACCACTGCTATTGCTGATGAGAATGCTAGGTTGAAGACATTGCTTGAAACAGGGATGTACAAAAGTCTTCAAGGGCATCAGACACTTTGTGATGTCCTCAAAAAGCAGATTCTGAACCGAAACCCTAGGAAAGAGGGTGTAGGGTTCGTAAGGAAAATGAATGCAGATGGCTCTTACTGGAGACCTGAGCAGTACCCCAAAACCACATGGGTTGCTGCAAAGGAACCTTCAGCAGATCCATCCAACTTATCTGGCTTTACCTGTGCTAACCCCATTATCATTGATGAATCCTTTGATGCAAACTATAAACTGTTTAAGAATCAGAATGGTGAAGTGTTTGCCAGGTACATTGGTACTAACTGCAGGAATGGACCGCCTATGAAGAAGATCTGGGTTCCGAAAACGTGTCTGGAAAATCTTCCTGTGAATGTCTTCATGACACCTCACATGAAGAAGACAAACCTCAGACCAAAGGCTTCATACGGTCTAAAGGCTTCATACAGACAGAGGACTCACCTGAGTCGCACTAACGCAAATGTTTTGCAGGGAAACCATACTCAGGCATATGAATATGAGAGCGGTTTATCAAACCGGCATGTTCATATGACCAAAAACTATTCTGCCTATTCTTATGAGTACTATTGTCCGCCTGCTAAACTGTTTGCTAGGGCTCCAAAACCAAAATTCTCAGATGCTGCACTTAGACTTATTGCTTCTAAGCCACCCTTGAAGATGTGGGTGGTTAAGAAAGCTTAACTCTCTTTTGCAGGGAAAGGTCTCCAGCAGAAAACCAAAATCTTCTGACGCTATTGCTGGGGACCTTAAAAATCTTGTAGGGCGCAAGATAAAATGCCCGAATGGCATCATTATGTACTTCGTTTCTGAATCGCATGCTACTCTCCCTATTAGTCCTAATCTGGATCTAAGTTTTCATAACCCACTGGTTCGTCAAATGTTTTTGCTTCACAATTCTCTTCGTGAAGCCTATCCCCCTAACTGCACTGTAGGGTACGACACCAGCGTCTTCAAAGTCTTCAGAATGGACTATTGACAGTGGGTGTACAAATCACATGACTGGCAAAAGAAGCCTTCTTATGGACTCAACCTTATGTCCATCCGACAAGAGCCACATCACATTTGCTGACACTGGTAAAAGTAAGGTATTGGGTCTAGGTAGAGTTGCAATCTCAAAGGATCAACAAAGTCATGCTTGTTGAATCCCTTGGTTTCAACTTAATGTCTGTTTCAATGCTTTGTGATTTGAACATGATCGTAATGTTTGGAAAATATCGTTGCCTGGTACTAATGGAATCTGACAAGTCTCTAGTGTTTGAAGGGTATCGGAAAGATGATTTGTATGTGGTAGATTTCTCAGCAGGGCCACAACTTGCAGTATGTCTTCTTGCAAAAGCTTCAGAATGCTGGCTTTGGCATCGGAGGCTTGGGCATGCTGGCATGAGGAACCTCCACACCCTTGCAAAGAAGAAACATGTCATAGGCATCGAGGGCGTCAAGTTCAAGAAAGATCACTTATGCGGTGCCTGTGAAGCAGGGAAGATGACGAGGGCAAAACATCCCTCGAAGACAATCATGACCACTACTCGACCCTTCGAACTGCTTCACATGGATCTTTTTGGTCCCACTCACTACTCAACTTTTACTACTACTGCTTGCCTCTATGGCTTCGTTATTGTTGATGATTATTCTTGATATACTTGGGTGCACATAATCCTTTACAAGACTGAAGTGCAGGATGTCTTTAGACGCTTCGCCAATCGAGCTATGAACAATTACGGCGCCAAGATAAAGCACATCAGAAGTGACAATGGCACTAAATTCAAGAACACTGGCCTTGATACATATCTTGATACCTTGGGCATCACACATAAATTCTCAGCTCCGTACACACCACAGCAGAATGGCGTCGTCGAACGCAAGAACAGAACACTCATTGAGATGGCCAGAATGATGCTAGATGAATACAAGACTCCAAGAAAATTCTGGATTGAAGCCATTGATACTGCATGTCATACAATCAATCGTGTTTATCTTCACAAGCTTCTGAACAAGACATCTTATGAACTCCTAACTGGCAAGAAGCCAAATGTCAGTTACTTCAGAGTATTTGGCTCAAGGTGCTGGATCAAGGACCCACCACACCTCAAAGTTTGCACCAAAAGCACATGGGGGTTTTATGCTTGGATATGGAAAGGATTCGCACTCCTACAGAGTCTTCAATCTCTTTCATTACAAAGTGGTTGAAACAGTGGATGTGCGGTTCGATGAGACAAGTGGTTCACAAAGAGAGCAACTGCCAAATTTGCTAGATGAAATTCCAGCTAGTGAATCAATCAAGCTAATGGGAACTGGAGAGATTATACCTTCTGAAGCTCATCCTGAAGAAGAACTTATCATCTCAGCACCTGATCAACATGAAGACAATGCTCAGCCTGAAGACATTCCTCCCAACAACAACACAGATCAGCAAGAGCAAAGTCTTCGCCCTGTACATCCTCGTGTTGCCAATGAAGTGCAGATTGATAGAATAATTGACAGCATCAATGCACCTGGTCCACTCACTCGTTCAAGGGCAACTCAGCTAGCAAATTTTTGTGGGCACTTCGCATTCATCTCAATATCAGAACCCAAGAAAGTTGAAGAAGCCTTCATGGAACCTGAATGGATTCAAGCTATGCAAGAAGAGCTTCAACAGTTTGAGCTGAATAATGTATGGGAACTGGTTAAGCGTCCTGATCCACAGAAGCACAACATAATAGGCACCAAATGGATATACCGCAACAAGCAAGATGAGCATGGTCAAGTTGTCAGAAACAAAGCTCGTCTCGTTGCTCAAGGATATACTCAAGTGGAAGGCATTGACTTCGATGAAACATTTGCTCCCGTGGCTAGGCTTGAAGCCATACGCATACTGCTGGCCTATGCAAATCATCATAACATACTTCTATATCAAATGGATGTGAAGAGTGCCTTTCTCAATGGCAAGATTGAAGAAGAAGTGTATGTTGCACAACCGCCAGGCTTTGAAAATCCAAAACATCCTGACATGGTATACAAGCTCAACAAGGCACTGTATGGCCTCAAACAAGCCCCTAGGGCCTGGTATGACACACTCAAATATTTCCTGAAGAGCAAAGGCTTCATACCTGGTTCCCTGGATCCCACTCTTTTCACGAAGACATATGATGGTGAACTGTTTGTGTGCCAAATATATGTGGATGACATTATCTTCGGCTGCACCAATCAGAAGTACAGTGAAGAGTTTGGATATATGATGCAAGAGCAATATCAGATGTCCATGATGGGGGAGCTGAAGTTCTTCCTTGGTCTTCAAATACGACAACAACGCAATGGCATCTTCATATCTCAAGAGAAGTATCTCAAAGATTGCCTGAAGAAGTTCGGTATGCAAGACTGCAAAGGCTTCACAACACCAATGCCAGCCAAACATCATCTGGGTCCTGACGACAATGGTAAAGAGTTCGATCAAAAGGTATACCTCTCCATGATTGGTTCTTTACTTTATCTATGTGCATCCAGGCCAGATATTATTCTTAGTGTTTGCATGTGTGCTCGATTTCAAGCGGCACCAAAGGAGTCGCATCACTTAGCTGTGAAGCGAATTCTTCGATATTTGGCTCACACCCCAACTCTAGGATTATGGTATCCAAAGGGCTCAGAGTTTGATTTGGTTGGATTCTCGGATGCTGATTATGCCGGTGACAAAGTTGATCGCAAGTCTATATCAGGCACATGTCACTTTCTGGGACGATCACTTGTATGTTGGTCTTCAAAGAAGCAGAACTGTGTATCTCTCTCCACTGCTGAATCTGAATACATTGCTGCTGGATCTTGCTGCGCTCAGCTTCTGTGGATGAAGCAAACACTCAAGGACTATGGCATTCATCTGAAGCAAGTGCCACTTTACTACGACAATGAAAGCGCCATCAAGATTGCCAACAACCCAGTTCAGCACTCGAAGACAAAGCACATTGAAATTCGTCATCACTTTCTCAGAGATCATGTTGTGAAGGAAGACATTGATATCATACACGTCAACACTGAAGAGCAATTGGCAGATATCTTCATCAAGCCCTTGGATGAGAAGAGATTTTGCAAGTTATGGTGTGAGCTAAATATCTTAGAATCCTCAAATGTCATGTGATCAGGCACACATCCTAACCCTTATGCATATTGATGACTTAGATGTGCACCACACGAAGTAACGTATATCTTCAATCAATGAAGACATACATTCTAAGTGTGAATACATTAATGTGGAAATTGACTTCAGAGCGCCACGATAATTGTGCGCCGTGTCTGGGTCTAATACTTCCTATACGGTGGGTAACGCCACCACCAAACGTTCTATTTTGAAGTGTTTCACTCTTGGCGTTACCTTGTAATGTCTTCATATTTGGTTTGGCTTCAATCTTAACATGTCTTCATGATTATCTTCACTACGTTGATTATATAGATATATATATATATATATACTAGTGTTCTGTCCTCTACAGCATTCACTTATAGCTATGTCTTCTTGGTTGAATCTTTTGAACTAAGTGAATGTGATCGGACCCTAATCTCTCTATGCTTTCTATCTCAAATTCTATCTCTCCAAGTCATAAGCATTCTATTGAAACTGTCGAATGTCTTCTCTGCGTCCTTGTCAGCAGAAGACACAGAGACAACCTTTAAAACCGTTTTCAATGCTCATTCATCCACAAGAAATCCGGAGAAGTAGGAACGACCGCCCAACAATCCAGGCGTGCATGGGATGTGGAACTGCCCCCAAAATACCGCATGATGGCCACGTGCTACTCAGATGCGAATCGCCAGGGGCACCTGAGTAATAGCGCAGTGCCGCCCCTGCGCCTATAAATTCACAATTACCGCGGTCATTATCTCCTTCTTCCACCCTCGCACGAACCCTAGCGCCACCACTAGCTCTCGACGATGCCGACGACGAAGCGCTTCGCTGCCACAACCTCTCCGACGTCGTCTTCACGCCGATCGTGGACATCGTCCTCTCCGCCGTCGCCGTAGGTGTCTTCCGTCGCCAAGTTAGGGCACGGAGGACTGAACTGCTCGGCATCATCTCCCACTCCGTCTAGCAGTTCCAAGTGTGGTAAATAAAACTTCTTTTTACAGCCCCTTTTGATCCCACGGTTCTGTCACTTTCTACCATAAGAAGTTCCTATTCACACAAGTTAGTTCTCTCTCAATCTGCATCTCATAACATGCCTAGTATATTCACTTGTGCTTCATGAAGTAGTTAGATTCCTCACTTGTACTGGTCTGTTGGTTCGTACAAATCTGGAACCAACTTCTTTTCTATGAGTGAATGTCTTCGCACGATGAGGTCAATGTCTTATAAACTGATTTATCTTCAAAATCTTCTGAGAATGCATATGACCTCTTCCCCTTCCCTCGCACCTTAATGCTGTCACAGGTACATGTCCGTGGGAGAATCCTTTGGTTCTCATAGTCTGCATTCATTTGCAGAATTCTTACAGCAACACATAAATTCTCCTGAAGCCAGTTCCTGTTGGTCCAGCAAGAAAAAGCCTTTGAAGCCTTTGAACGTCTTGAAGCCTTCCAAGTTAAGGTTTATGGCTTCAGAAACAGCAGCAAGGAAGGGGGGCAGACAGAGACGTGGAGGAACATCCAAAGATCTGCCTGATGAACTGGCAGAAATGTACAAAACAGATCCTGAAGAGAATTATGGTTAGCGCAAGACCCGAATCCAATGGATTCGACGCTATTGGGCAGAACAATGGTTCCATTACAGCTTCGTCACCCAGGAGTATGCTGAGAAAAGTGCCATCAAGAGACCATGGGGGGACATCCTTTACAAGAACCTTATACCCAGGACCAGAGATGAAGCCATTGCTCAAGGCTTCTACCCATGCATGGTCCGAGGACCACAGCCTGCTGAAGCACATCCTTCGTCACTACTCTGGTGTCGTGACGACAATCTGTTCAAGCGCAACTTCCAGTTTGCCCAGAACTCCGCGAAGTAGAACAAGAAGAAGCTGGGGTTAGACTTCAACCCTGGTCCCTCCGTACCAAGGGCAGATGGCACACGCGACGCAGAACCCAATATCATCGGTCCGTATGCCAACCTTGAGGGCCTCATCACCCGCATTTTAGTCCAAGGGACTGCCCTGAATGACCCTCCAGCTGACTCTGAGTCTGATGAAGCTCCTGCTGTACCAAAGCCAAAGCAGTCGAAGAAGCCAAAAGCTTCAAAGCCGGCCCCTTCACCAAAAATCTCAAGGGAGAAACCATTGGCAACTGCACCTCCTGAAGACAGTGTGCAGTCTGAAGACGTATCCCGCGTCTCCAAGCCCCAGAAGGCCAAGATGCCTCAGCCACACACCGGCAAAGAGCTCACAGCTGCTGCAATTCTGCGCAGCGAAGCCATTGATCTGTCAAGTGATGAAGATCTTGGAGATGACGCTCTCGAGCAGCTCATCAAGAGCAAAGAAGAAGCTAAAATCTTCAACAATTTGCCTCTCTTTGATGTCGCCATCATCCACAACTTCATCAACGAATGGTTTGCCACACCAGACATCAGCTTCGAAGATCTGCAGCTGCCCGTTGGCCTCAGCGTCGCCTTCCAAGGCGCTATTGCTTCAGAACTTGCAATTGCCCAGCGCATTGTTGAACTGAAGCAGAAAATTGATCATGAAAAGGCTCAGTTCAAGAAGAATATGGCCAAGCTCAGCGTGCAAGAAGTGAAGAGCTTCAAGATCATGCTGCATGAGCTAAAGGAAAACTTTCTGAAGAAGCATGCAGAAGCTCAAGGTTCACGTGAGCAGATGAAGTCTCTGGCAGACAGATGTGTGTAGGCCTACAATGAGGCCGAGAAGCGCAAGGCGCTTGGGCGTCCTGGCATCGACCCCAAGATGGCCGCAAAGAAAAAGAAGAAGACTGTTCCAGCTGAACCAGAGGCACCAAGGCAGGAAGCAGTTCCGCTTGTCTTCCCAACTGCAACGACTGGCTCGAAGCCAAAGAGCCGGTCAACAGCTTCAGAGCTCAAGAAGACAAGAACTGCTGAGGCTGAAGCTAGGAAAAGGAAGATCTCTGAAGCCTCTCCTACTGCTCCCAGCAAGGAAAGGAGGAAGACCAAGAAATCTCGGGCTGCTCCCACAGAGCCCTTGATAGTTGAACCTATCTCTATGGTTCACCCGAATGCAGAACGTCAACTGACGGTTCATGAGCCTACTTCCACAGAGGCTCCTGAAGCTGAAGACATTCCAGCAGCCGACCCCATCGCTGCTGAAGACATTGGTCATCAGGACAATGTACAAGATGATGCAGCCCTTCCTCAGTATGAAAACAGCAAACTCATCAGCATTGGTCGTCCTCTGACGCCAATTGCACAAGATGCGTCATGGGCAGATCGCCCTCAAGAGGAAGAAGACTTTGAGGCCCAGCCCACTCCAACCCCACAGGCATCGTCTGTGTTCCGCAGGCTTTGCAAAGGTCCAAGGCCTCAAGTCTATGCTGAAGACATCCCTGCTGCATCAGCCGAAGAAGAAGCACCACAAGAGCCCACTCCTCTGCTCCACCAAGAAGCAGTTCTCCAGGAGAACGTGCTTGTGACCGACCCTCCAGCTAGTCAAGCGGAGGCTGAAAATTGAGGCTGCCACAACCAACACTGAAGCCAATGTGGAGCCCTCCCCACCAAAAGCTTCAGAAGACAGTGAAGCTACTGATCCAGACACTTCTGTTCCTGAGTCTGCTGCAGGTCCTCAATTTGATTACCATGTTGAGCACAGGCCTCAGGTCCAGAAGCCAACTCCCAGACTGCCAAGGTTTCTAGGTCCTGCATCAGCACCTGGCTCCTTTGACATCAATAGCTTCAAGGCAGATAATACGTTTTTCAACAGCTCCAAGAACCCTTATTCAAGGGAAAGGATTTCATCAGATAGGTTCTGGAGCTATCCTCAACGCAGCTACTATTCATGCATCCTATACAACCAAGGTCGCATCTTCCCGCACAAGCGCCTTGATGTTAAAGCCATTGCTGGTCTGCCCTATTTAGAGGAAGCGTTGGATTGCTTCAAGCAAGTGGGTCTGCTGCAGTTTGTAACTGATGAAGAGCACTGGAATGAAGAGCTTCTTCTGCAATTCTATGCCACCCTCCACATCAAAGAATACAACAGAGATCTGAAGACTTGGACCCTGGAGTGGATGACCGGCAATGTCCATCACGAAGCCAATGCATTTGATATCATTGAGCTCACCGGCCTGCCCACTCCTGGCGAATTCTTCGAGGAAGGCTGTCCACTACACACTGAAGCTCTTGAGAGCATATTCCAGAGGCCTGAACCGAATATGAGTCAGATGCTCTCCATGATGAAGCCGTTGCCCCTCGATGCTCCTTATCCAACAGAGTTCTTCGTTGAAGACTTTGAGTACCTGCCCAGAACCATCTATCACATTATCCGGCGGACTCTCTGGCCTATCAAAGGGCACTCTCCAAATGCCAAGATCGAGGGTGCAATGAAGACTCTGGTATTCTGTATCCTTCATGGCAAATGCTTCAACGCACAGGATTTCTTCATACGCCAACTTGCTGCATCTGGCTCAGATTTACTTGGTTTGAAATTCTATGCTCCTTGGGTAATGAGACTGATCAAGCTTCACTCTGCGATCTCATATCAGCCCTCAGCATGCAACCATCGGATCTTCTTGCCAGATGTGGATACCTCTGCTGAAGCCATCTATGCTGAACCTACCAAGCAACCTTTGAGTCTTCAGAATGCAGAACACCAGAGCTTCACTCAAAATGTTGAAGGTGTTGAAGCCATCTCCAGGGTGTATCCTTTGGCTGGCACTACACGTGCACCACACCCTGCTTCAACTGAAGCCACTGACAGTGCCACTGCTTCAAGACCCAAGAAGCGCACTCATGTTCTCAACGACCGAGAGCTTCTTGTGGCCCTTCATCAAAAGCAGGATAGGCATCATGACTGGTTGAAGAGACAGATGAAGAGCCTCTTGGTGGATGTAAATCGCATCCGAAATCTTGCCACCAAGAACGCTTTCGTTGCCCATGAAACCTGTCCCCGCACATGGAAAGGGCTAACCATGATGCTTTCTGAAGCTGATCTTCAAGAGGATGGCTTCACTGAGAGATTCAAGTTTGAATCTACACCACCTCAAAGAGCTGTGCTGCTGGGGACTCCATCTCTTGAAGATTCTGAGTTCTCTTCCTCTGCTGCCACAGTCACTGCCAGAATCATTGATGAAGAAGACGATGCTACCTCACCGCCACCTGCTTCAGCACCTCCAAGCTCTTCTGCACCGCCAAACAACGCCAACAACCCTACTACTTCATCTACTCCTCACAGGAACGAGTAGAGTCTCTATGTCTTCAAACCTTTTTGGTCATTACTGACAAAAGGGGGAGAAGCATATGAGATTGATAGTCTTCAAGCGGGTTCATATGGGCGGGTGCCTTATATTTTGCTTCGTGCTTACAACTCTCGTTTTTTTGCTACATTTGGTTCTTATGAGTTGTAACACTTAAACCAGATGGTCGTCTGCTACTTGTTTGCCACCCTGTTATGCGAAGATAAATTCCGCACGTGCGACGATAAATTCCGCACTTATCTCATTCTGCAGACGTCCATTTTCCATTATGCATGTCATTATCTTCATATACTTTCACATGCATAGTGGATTGTCATCATAAGCTGAAGTGGATCTCCACAAATGCAACCTGCCATGTGCATTTGCATTCCAAAAGCAAATTAACTTATATGCACATCTTCAGGGGGAGCCCGTGCAACTTATGAAGACAATTCCTTATCCTTTACAATTTCACAGACTATATTCCCCGTTGAAAACTTCAACTAGTTTGTCATCAATCACCAAAAAGGGGGAGATTGTAAGTGCATCTAGTGCCACCCCTAGTTGGTTTTGGAGTATTGACGACAAACCTAGTTGAGGGACTAATGTGTTTGTGAGAATTGCAGGATAACACAGGTAGAAGTCCCTCATTGATTCGGTTTTACTACCAGAGATGACCCCTAAAAATGTATGAAGACATTGAAGCCAAAGGTGGTATATGAAGATATTCACATTGAAGACTATGACAAAAGAAGACACGTTATGAAGCCTATGGAGCTCGAAGACTTAGATCTTTCGTAGTTCTTTTTCTTTTGTGTTGAGTCATAGGAACCACCGTACTGTTAAGTGGGGTCCAAGAGAACCGGTCAGAATGACTGAAGTGTTGCCTAATTCAAAACCTATGTCTTCGAGCGAAGACTATGAGAGCAAATCTTGTCCAGAGTCGAACAAGTCAGCTTTACTTGTAGCCCAAGTAAAGTTGCCGTGTGAGTTCGAAATCTGACTGTTGGAACACGTGTCAGTTCCTTAGTGACCCAGGGTCATTTCGGACAAATCAGGTCGGGTTGCCAAGTGGCTATAAATAGCTCACCCCCTACAACCATAAATGGTTGGCTGCTCAGATTTCAGTGCACGGCTTTTGTTGTTTGAGAGCAACCCACCTCGAAGCCTTCGAGAGAAAATTCCTAGCGAGGAGAAAAGCCCTAACCACCCAAAGCCAGAGAGAATTGGGCATCACTTAGGTCTTCTTGTCTGTGTGATCTGAAGACTTATTACACTTGAGGACTGTGCATCCTCCAGACGGTTAGGCATCGCGTTCAGAGCATCCAAGAGACATTGTGGATTGCCAGTGAACGAAGTCTGTGAAGGTTTGGGAGTCTACCTTGAAGACTTACCAGAGTGATTGGGCGAGGACTATGTGACCTTAGCTCAAGGAGAATACGGTGAGGACTTGGTGTCTTGAGCTGCGTGTTCAGGACTAGGTGTCCGGGACTGTGTGTCCTAAGGTTTAAATACCTAGCCGCTCCAACCAGACGTACAGTTGTCACAGCAACTGGAACTGGTCCAACAAATCATTGTCTTCAACGAGTCACTGGTTTCATCTTCACTTCCTTTAACTTACTGCACTCACTGTGAAGCCATTGCATGCCTGCTATATCTTTTGTCTTCACAACGTAACTGTATGATTTGTGTTGGGTTTCGTAGTAATTTCAAAAAATTTCCTACGCACACGCAAGATCATGTGATGCATAGCAACGAGAGGGGAGAGTGTTGTCTACGTACCAACGCAGACCGACTGCGGAAGCGATCACACAACGTAGAGGAAGTAGTCGTACGTCTTCACGATCCAACTGATCAAGCACCGAAACTACGGCACCTCCGAGTTCGAGCACACGTTCAGCTCGATGACGATCCCCGGACTCTGATCCAGCAAAGTGTTGGGGAAGAGTTCCGTCAGCACGACAGCGTGGTGACGATCTTGATGTACTACATCAGCAGGGCTTCGCCTAAACTCCGCTACGGTATTATCGAGGTATATGGTGGCAAGGGGCACCGCACACGGCTAAGGAATAGATCACGTGGATCAACTTGTGTGTGTAGAGGTGTCCCCTGCCTCCGTATATAAAGGAGTAGAGGGGGGAGGCTGGCCGGCCAAGGAGGGAGGCGCAGGAGAGTCCTACTCCCTCTGGGAGTAGGATTCCCCCTCCAATCCTAGTCCAACTAGGATTCCTCGGAGGGGAAAATAGGAGGAGGGGGCCGGCCACCTCTCCTAGTCCTAATAGGACTAGGGGAAGGGGGGGGGGGGCGCAGCCCATCTAGGGCAACCCCTTCTCTTTTCCACTAAGGCCCACTATGGCCCATATAGCTCCCGGGGGGTTCCGGTAACCCTCCCGGTAACCCGGTAAAATCCCGATTTCACCCGGAACACTTCTGATATCCAAATATAGGCTTCCAATATATCAATCTTTACGTCTCGACCATTTCGAGACTCCTCGTCATGTCCGTGATCACATCCGGAACTCCGAACAACCTTCGGTACATCAAAATGCATAAACTCATAATATAACTGTCATCGTAACCTTAAGCGTGCGGACCCTACGGGTTCGAGAACAATGCAGACATGACCGAGACACGTCTCCGGTCAATAACCAATAGCGGGACCTGGATGCCCATATTGGCTCCTACATATTCTACGAAGATCTTTATCGGTCAGACCGCATAACAACATACGTTGTTCCCTTTGTCATCGGTATGTTACTTGCCCGAGATTCGATCGTCGGTATCCAATACCTAGTTCAATCTCGTTACCGGCAAGTCTCTTTACTCGTTCCGTAATACATCATCTCACAACTAACATATTAGTTGTAATGCTTGCAAGGCTTATGTGATGTGTATTACCGAGAGGGCCCAGAGATACCTCTCCGACAATCGGAGTGACAAATCCTAATCTCGAAATACGCCAACCCAACATCTACTTTTGGAGACACCTGTAATGCTCCTTTATAATCACCCAGTTATGTTGTGACGTTTGGTAGCACCTAAAGTGTTCCTCCGGCAAACGGGAGTTGCATAATCTCATAGTCATAGGAACATGTATAAGTCATGAAGAAAGCAATAGCAACATACTAAACAATCGGGTGCTAAGCTAATGGAATGGGTCATGTCAATCAGATCATTCAACTAATGATGTGACCTCGTTAATCAAATAACAACTCATTGTTCATGGTCAGGAAACATAACCATCTTTGATTAACGAGCTAGTCAAGTAGAGGCATACTAGTGACACTTTGTTTGTCTATGTATTCACACATGTATTATGTTTCCGGTTAATACAATTCTAGCATGAATAATAAACATTTATCATGATTATAAGGAAATAAATAATAACTTTATTATTGCCTCTAGGGCATATTTCCTTCAGTCTCCCACTTGCACTAGAGTCAATAATCTAGATTACACTGTAATGATTCTAACACCCATGGAGCCTTGGTGCTGATCATGTTTTTCTCGTGGAAGAGGCTTAGTCAACGGGTCTGCAACATTCAGATCCGTATGTATCTTGCAAATCTCTATGTCTCCCACCTGGACTAGATCCCGGATGGAATTGAAGCATCTCTTGATGTGTTTGGTCCTTTTGTGAAATCTGGATTCCTTTGCCAAGGCAATTGCAGCAGTATTGTCACAAAAGATTTTCATTGGACCCGATGCACTAGGTATGACACCTAGATCGGATATGAACTCCTTCATCCAGACTCCTTCGTTCGCTGCTTCCAAAGCAGCTATGTATTCCGCTTCACATGTAGATCCCGCTACGACGCTTTGTTTAGAACTGCACCAACTGACAGCTTCACCGTTTAATGTAAACACGTATCCGGTTTGAGATTTAGAATCGTCCGGATCAGTGTCAAAGCTTGCATCAACGTAACCTTTTATGGTGAGCTCTTTGTCACCTCCATATACGAGAAACATATCCTTAGTCCTTTTCAGGTATTTCAGGATGTTCTTGACCGCTGTCCAGTGATCCACTCCTGGATTACTTTGGTACCTCCCTGCTAAACTTATAGCAAGGCATACATCAGGTCTGGTACACAGCATTGCATACATGATAGAGCCTATGGCTGATGCATAGGGAACATCTTTCATATTCTCTCTATCTTCTGCAGTGGTCGGGCATTGAGTCTTACTCAACTTCACACCTTGTAATACAGGCAAGAATCCTTTCTTTGCTTGATCCATTTTGAATTTCTTCAAAATCTTGTCAAGGTATGTGCTTTGTGAAAGTCCAATTAAGCGTCTTGATCTATCTCTATAGATCTTAATGCCTAATATGTAAGCAGCTTCACCGAGGTCTTTCATTGAAAAACTTTTATTCAAGTATCCCTTTATGCTATCCAGAAATTCTATATCATTTCCAATCAGCAATATGTCATCCACATATAATATCAGAAATGCTACAGAGCTCCCACTCACTTTCTTGTAAATACAGGCTTCTCCGAAAGTCTGTATAAAACCAAATGCTTTGATCACACTATCAAAACGTTTATTCCAACTCCGAGAGGCTTGCACCAGTCCATAAATGGATCGCTGGAGCTTGCACACTTTGTTAGCTCCCTTTGGATCGACAAAACCTTCCGGTTGCATCATATACAACTCTTCTTCCAGAAATCCATTCAGGAATGCAGTTTTGACATCCATCTACCAAATTTCATAATCATAAAATGCGGCAATCGCTAACATGATTCGGACGGACTTAAGCATCACTACGGGTGAGAAGGTCTCATCGTAGTCAATTCCTTGAACTTGCCGAAAACCTTTTGTGACAAGCCGAGCTTTGTAGACAGTAACATTACCATCAGCGTCAGTCTTCTTCTTAAAGATCAATTTATTCTCAATTGCTTGCCGATCATCGGGCAAGTCAACCAAAGTCCATACTTTGTTCTCATACATGGATCCCATCTCAGATTTCATGGCTTCAAGCCACTTTGCGGAATCTGGGCTCACCATCGCTTCTTCATAGTTCGTAGGTTCATCATGATCTAGTAGCATGACTTCCAGAACTGGATTACCGTACCACTCTGGTGCGGATCTTACTCTGGTTGATCTACGAGGTTCAGTAGTATCTTGTTCTGAAGTTTCATGATCATTATCATTAACTTCCTCACTTATTGGTGTAGGTGTCGCAGAAACAGTTTTCTGTGATGTACTACTTTCCAACAAGGGAGTAGGTACAGTTACCTCGTCAAGTTCTACTTTCCTCCCACTCACTTCTTTCGAGAGAAACTCCTTCTCTAGAAAGGATCCATTCTTAGCAACGAATGTCTTGCCTTCGGATCTGTGATAGAAGGTGTACCCAACAGTTTCCTTTGGGTATCCTATGAAGACACATTTCTCCGATTTGGGTTCGAGCTTATCAGGTTGAAGCTTTTTCACATAAGCATCGCAGCCCCAAACTTTAAGAAACGACAACTTTGGTTTCTTGCCAAACCACAGTTCATAAGGCGTCGTCTCAACGGATTTTGATGGTGCCCTATTTAACGTGAATGCGGCCGTCTCTAGAGCGTATCCCCAAAACGATAGCGGTAAATCAGTAAGAGACATCATAGATCGCACCATATCCAGTAAAGTACGATTACGACGTTCGGACACACCATTACGCTGTGGTGTTCCGGGTGGCGTGAGTTGCGAAACTATTCCACAATTTTTCAAATGTACACCAAACTCGTAACTCAAATATTCTCCTCCATGATCAGATCATAGAAACTTTATTTTCTTGTTACGATGGTTTTCAACTTCACTCTGAAATTCTTTGAACTTTTCAAATGTTTCAGACTTATGTTTCATTAAGTAGATATACCCATATCTACTTAAATCATCTGTGAAGGTGAGAAAATAACGATATCCGCCACGAGCCTCAATATTCATCGGACCACATACATCGGTATGTATGATTTCCAACAAATCTGTTGCTCTCTCCATAGTACCGGAGAACGGTGTTTTAGTCATCTTGCCCATGAGGCATGGTTCGCAAGTACCAAGTGATTCATAATCAAGTGGTTCCAAAAGTTCATCAGTATGGAGTTTCTTCATGCGCTTTACACCGATATGACCTAAACGACAGTGCCACAAATAAGTTGCACTTTCATTATCAACACTGCATCTTTTGGCTTCAACATTATTAATATGTGTATTACTACTATCGAGATTCAATAAGAATAGACCACTCTTCAAGGGTGCATGACCATAAAAGATATTACTCATATAAATAGAACAACCATTATTCTCTGATTTAAATGAATAACCGTCTCGCATTAAACAAGATCCAGATATAATGTTCAAGCTCAACGCTGGCACCAAATAACAATTATTTAGGTCTAATATTAATCCCGAAGGTAGATGTAGAGGTAGCGTGCCGACCGTGATCACATCGACTTTGGAACCGTTTCCCACGCGCATCATCACCTCGTCCTTTGCCAGTGCCCGCTTATTCTGTAGTCCCTGTTTCGAGTTGCAAATATTAGCAACAGAACCAGTATCAAATACCCAGGTGCTACTGCGTGCTCTAGTAAGGTACACATCAATAACATGTATATCACATATACCTTTGTTCACCTTGCCATCCTTCTTATCCGCCAAATACTTGGGGCAGTTCCGCTTCCAGTGACCAGTCTGCTTGCAGTAGAAGCACTCAGTTTCAGGCTTAGGTCCAGACTTGGGTTTCTTCTCCTGAGCAGCAAATTGCTTGCTGTTCTTCTTGAAGTTCCCCTTCTTCTTCCCTTTGCCCTTTTTCTTGAAACTAGTGGTTTTGTTAACCATCAACACTTGATGCTCCTTCTTGATTTCCACCTCCGCAGCTTTCAGCATTGCGAAGAGCTCGGGAATAGTCTTATTCATCCCTTGCATATTATAGTTCATAACGAAGCTCTTGTAGCTTGGTGGCAGTGATTGGAGAATTCTGTCAATGACGCAATCATCTGGAAGATTAACTCCCAATTGAATCAAGTGATTATTATACCCAGACATTTTGAGTATATGCTCACTGACAGAACTGTTCTCCTCCAGCTTGCAGCTATAGAACTTATTGGAGACTTCATATCTCTCAATTCGGGCATTTGCTTGAAATATTAACTTCAACTCCTGGAACATCTCATATGCTCCATGACGTTGAAAACGTCGTTCATGAAGTCCCGATTCTAAGCCGTAAAGCATGGCACACTGAACTATCGAGTAGTCATCAGCTTTGCTCTGCCAGACGTTCATAACATCTGGTGTTGCTCCAGCAGCAGGCCTGGCACCCAGCGGTGCTTCCAGGATGTAATTCTTCTGTGCAGCAATGAGGATAATCCTCAAGTTACGGACCCAGTCCGTGTAATTGCTACCATCATCTTTCAACTTTGCTTTCTCAAGGAACGCATTAAATTTCAACGGAACAACAACACGAGCCATCTATCTACAATCAACATAAACAAGCAAGATACTATCAGGGACTAAGTTCATGATAAATTTAAGTTCAATTAATCATATTACTTAAGAACTCCCACTTAGATAGACATCCCTCTAATCTTCTAAGTGATTACGTGATCCAAATCAACTAAACCATAACCGATCATCACGTGAGATGGAGTAGTTTTCAATGGTGAACATCGTTATGTTGATCATATCTACTATATGATTCACGTTCGACCTTTCGGTCTCCGTGTTCCGAGGCCATATCTGCATATGCTAGGCTCGTCAAGTTTAACCTGAGTATTCTGCGTGTGCAAAACTGGCTTGCACCCGTTGTAGATGGACGTAGAGCATATCACACTCGATCATCACGTGGTGTCTGGGCACGACGAACTTTGGCAACGGTGCATACTCAGGGAGAACACTTCTTGATAATTTAGTGAGAGATCATCTTATAATGCTACCATCAATCAAAGCAAGATAAGATGCATAAAAAGATAAACATCACACGCAATCAATATAAGTGATATGATATGGCCATCATCATCTTGTGCTTGTGATCTCCATCCCCGAAGCACCATCGTGATCACCATCGTCACCGGCGCGACACCTTGATCTCCATCGTAGCATCGTTGTCGTCTCGCCAATCTTATGCTTCCACGTCTATCACTACCGCTTAGTAATAAAGTAAAGCATTACATTGCGATTGCATTGCATACAATAAAGCGACAACCATATGGCTCCTGCCAGTTGCCGATAACTCGGTTACAAAACATGATCATCTCATACAATAAAATTTAGCATCATGTTTTGACCATATCACATCACAACATGCCCTGCAAAACAAGTTAGACGTCCTCTACTTTGTTGTTGCAAGTTTTACGTGGCTGCTACGGGCTTAAGCAAGAACCAATCTCACCTACGCATCAAAACCACAACGATAGTTTGTCAAATAGACTCCGTTTTAACCTTCGCAAGGACCGGGCGTAGCCATACTTGGTTCAACTAAAGTTGGAGAGACAGTCGCCCGCAAGCCACCTGTGTGAAAAGCACGTCGGGGGAACCGGTCTCGCGTAAGCGTACGCGTAAGGTTGGTCTGGGTCGTCTCGTCCAACAATGCCGCCGAACCAAAGTATGACATGCTGGTAGGCAGTATGACTTATATCGCCCACAACTCACTTGTGTTCTACTCGTGCATATTACATCAACATAAATAACCTAGGCTCGGATGCCACTGTTGGGTTTCGTAGTAATTTCAAAAAATTTCCTACGCACACGCAAGATCATGTGATGCATAGCAACGAGAGGGGAGAGTGTTGTCTACGTACCCAACGCAGACCGACTGCGGAAGCGCTGACACGACGTGGAGGAAGTAGTCGTACGTCTTCACGATCCAACCGATCAAGCACCGAAACTACGGCACCTCCGAGTTCGAGCACACGTTCAGCTCGATGATGATCCCCGGACTCCGATCCAGCAAAGTGTCGGGGAAGAGTTCCGTCAACACGATGGCGTGGTGACGATCTTGATGAACTACAGCAGCAGGGCTTCGCCTAAACTCCGCTACAGTATTATCGAGGAATATGGTGGCAGGGGGCACCGCACACGGCTAAGGAATAGATCACGTGGATCAACTTGTGTGTCTAGAGGTGCCCCCTACCTCCGTATATAAAGGAGCCAAGGGGGAGGGGTGCGGCCAGCCCTATGGAGGCGCAGGAGGAGTCCTACTCCTACCGGGAGTAGGACTCCCCCCCCAATCCTATTCCAAATAGGATTCCCAAGTGGGAAAGAGAGAGAGAGGTGGCCGGCCACCTCTCCTAGTCCTAGTTGGACTAGGGGAGGGGGGGAGGCGCGCAGCCCACCATGGGAAGCCCCTTTCACTTTTCCACTAAAGCCCAATAAGGCCCATATGGCTCCCGGGGGGGTCCGGTAACCTCCCGGTAATCCGGTAAAATCCCGATTTCACCCGGAACACTTCCGATATCCAAATATAGGCTTCCAATATGTCAATCTTTACGTCTCGACCATTTCGAGACTCCTCGTCATGTCCGTGATCACATCCGGGACTCCGAACAACCTTCGGTACATTAAAATGCATAAACTCATAATATCACTGTCATCGTAACCTTAAGCGTGCGGACCCTACGGGTTCAAGAACGATGTAGACATGACCGAGACACGTCTCCGGTCAATAACCAATAGCGGGACCTGGATGCCCATATTGGCTCCTACATATTCTACGAAGATCTTTATCGGTCAGACCGCATAACAACATACGTTGTTCCCTTTGTCATCGGTATGTTACTTGCCTGAGATTCGATCGTCGGTATCCAATACCTAGTTCAATCTCGTTACCGGCAAGTCTCTTTACTCGTTCTGTAATACATCATCTCGCAACTAACTCATTAGTTGCAATGCTTGCAAGGCTTATGTGATGTGCTTTACCGAGAGGGCCCAGAGATACCTCTCCGACAATCGGAGTGACAAATCCTAATCTCGAAATACGCCAACCCAACATCTACCTTTGGAGACACCTGTAATGCTCCTTTATAATCACCCAGTTACGTTGTGACGTTTGGTAGCACCCAAAGTGTTCCTCCGGTAAACGGGAGTTGCATAATCTCATAGTCATAGGAACATGTATAAGTCATGAAGAAAAGCAATAGCAACATACTAAACGATCGGGTGCTAAGCTAAT
Source organism: Triticum dicoccoides (assembly GCF_002162155.2). Taxonomy (NCBI): domain Eukaryota; kingdom Viridiplantae; phylum Streptophyta; class Magnoliopsida; order Poales; family Poaceae; genus Triticum; species Triticum dicoccoides. Next base: position 95,379,781 of record NC_041392.1, on the reverse strand, counting down.
GGAATGGGTCATGTCAATCAGATCATTCAACTAATGATGTGACCTCGTTAATCAAATAACAACTCCTTTGTCTATGGTTAGGAAACATAACCATCTTTGATTAACGAGCTAGTCTAGTAGAGGCATACTAGTGACACTCTGTTTGTCTATGTATTCACACATGTATTATGTTTCCGGTTAATACAATTCTAGCATGAATAATAAACATTTATCATGATATAAGGAAATAAACAATAACTTTATTATTGCCTCTAGGGCATATTTCCTTCAAGTACAAGGGAACATTAAGCGGAGAACGTAACAGAACTTATCACCTCGTGGGGAAGTTAATACGACTCCAGCCCCCGAGCCCTCCAATTGCATGGATCCGTCAAAATGGATGGTCCAATATGTGTGATCCGGTTTTTCTTCAGGTGCTTGCAGTTTCGTCCAATCATTGATGAAATCAACAAGTGCTTGAGACTTAACTGCCGTCCACGGCACGTACTTTAACCCGTGCGGCCCAAGTTCTATAGCCCACTTGGCAATCCGGCCAGTCGCTTCCCGGTTCTGGTATCGCCCAAGGGAGCAGAACTAACTACCGTAATGGGGTGCCCTTGGAAGTATTGCTTAAGCTTCCGGCTTGCCATAAAAACTCCATATACCTGTTTCTGCCAATGCGGATACCTTTGCTTGGACTCAATAAGTACCTCGCTGATATAATAGACCGGACGTTGAACCGGATGCTCCTTGCCTGCCTCTTTTCGCTCCACCACAATAGCCACACTGACCGCACGAGCATTAGCAGCAACATATAGCAGCAACGGCTCCTTGTCAATGGGAGCGGCGAGCACAGGCGGATTGGCCAATTGCCACTTTAAGTCCTCAAATGCCTTATCAGCAGCAGAACTCCAGACAAATTGATCCGTCTTCTTCAACATCTGATACAAAGGGATTTCCTTCTCACCAAGGCGGCTGATAAACCGGCTCAACGCGGCAATCCGGCCTGCCAGGCGTTGAACATCATTGATACACTTTGGTTTAGCCAGGGAGGTGATGGCTGTGATCTTCTCCGGGTTCGCCACGATTCCCCTGTTGGACACCAGAAAACCCAATAACTTGCCTGCCGGTACACCAAAGACACACTTGACCGGATTAAGCATCATCTTGTACGTCCTCAGGTTATCAAAGGTTTCCTTCAAGTCGTCAACCAGAGTCTCCTTCTTTCTTGACTTAACCACAATATCATCCATGTAAGCATGTACATTATGGCCAATCTGCTTGTGAAGACAATTTTGTACACACCGTTGATAAGTTGCCTGGGCACTCTTGAGCCCAAAGGGCATGGACACATAGTAGAAGGCTCTAAAGGGAGTTATGAACGCCGTCTTCTCCTGGTCCTTAACTGCCATTTTGATCTGATGATAGCCGGAATACGCATCCAAAAAACTCAAACGCTCACAACCCGCCGTAGCATCAATAATTTGATCAATACGGGGGAGGGCAAAAGGGTCTGCCAGACAAGCCTTATTAAGATCTGTGTAATCCACACACATGCGCCAGGTGCCATTTTTCTTAAGGACCAGCACCGGATTAGCAAGCCACTCAGGGTGGAAAACTTCAATAATAAAGCGAGCTGCTAAGAGCCTGGCTACCTCTTCTCCAATAGCCTTGCGTCTTTCTTCGTTAAACCGGCGGAGGAACTGTTTCACCGGTTTGTATTTAGGATCCACATTAAGGGTGTGCTCAGCGAGTCGCCTCGGTACACCTGGCATGTCAGAGGGCTTCCATGCAAAAATGTCCCGATTCTCACGGATGAACTCGATGAGCGCGCTTTCCTATTATGGATCCAAGTTGGCACTGATGCTGAACTGCTTGGACGAATCGCCAGGCACGAAGTCAACAAGCTTAGTCTCAGCTGCCGATTTGAATTTCAGGGCCGGATCATGCTCCGTAGTTGGCTTCTTCAATGGAGTCATGTCTGCCGGATCAACATTGTCCTTATAAAATTTCAGTTCCTCGGTGGCACAAACCAACTCTGCGTAGGCCGCATCTCCTTCCTCGCATTCCAAAGCGACTTTACGGCTTCCGTGAACCGTTATTGTCCCCTTGTGACCCGGCATCTTGAGCTGCAAATACACATAACAGGGCCGTGCCATAAACTTGGCATAGGCCGGTCGCCCAAACAGGGCATGATATGGACTTTGGATTTTTACCACTTCAAACGTCAATGTCTCCGACCTGGAATCATGATCATCTCCAAAAGCCACTTCCAGAGCTATCTTACCAACAGGATATGCTGACTTGCCAGGTACCACACCATGGAACACCGTATTGGACGGTTTGAGATTTTTATCTGTTAGTCCCATACGACGGAAGGTCTCATAGTACAAGATATTAATGCTGCTCCCTCCATCCATGAGCACCTTGGTGAACTTGTAACCACCCACCTGAGGCGCCACCACCAGAGCCAACTGACCCGGATTGTCAACCCGGGGAGGGTGATCCTCTCTGCTCCATATGATTGGCTGTTCAGACCAGCGTAGATAACGGGGCACGGCCGGTTCAACAGAGTTGACTGCCCGCCTCTGAACCTTCCGGTCTCGCTTGTCTAAGCGAGTGGTGAAGACATGGTACTGCCCACTATTCAACTGCTTTGGGTTGCTCTGGTAACCCGACTGTTGCTGCTGCTGGTTGTAACCACCCTGGTTGTTCTGATTATTTTGATTGTTATGTCCGCCCGGATTACCATTAAATCCTGAACCGGAATTTCCTCCACCGTAACCCGGCCCAGATCCCGAGCCACTGCCGGAGCTGTGATCATACCGGAAAGCATTAGAATTCTTGAACTCCTGCATAATGTAGCAATCCTTCCAAAGGTGGTTTGCTGGCACCTCCTTCGTCCCATGCTTTGGACAGGGCTGGTTCAGTAGATAATTTAGGCGGTCCGGGTTAGGGTTAAGCGCCCCACTGCGATTCGGCGATTTACCCTTGCGTCGCTGGCCCTTGTCCTGCGCGTTGGTATTAGCCACAAAGTCCATGTTGCCATCCGCTTTACGCTTGCCTCCGCTACCATTGCCTGCCGAGTGATGCTGCTGACCTTTGGAGTTGCTATTCCTCTTTCCCTTCCCTGCCTTGTCATCATCAGACTCGGGATCCTTGGTACTATTAGAATCAGCATACTTTACCAAAGCAGCCATGAGGGTCCCCATGTCAGTGCAATGGCGCTTCATCCGTCCCAACTTCAGCTTCAGGGGCCCAAACCGTCAGTTGCCTTCTAGGGTTATGACTGCAGTGTCAGCGTTGATGCGATCTGATGAATGCAACACTTGTGAGACCTGGTGCACCCAATGAGTCGTCGATTCTCCTTCCTCCTGGACATAGGCAGCTAAGTCCACTATTGACATAGGCTGCTTACATGTATCATTGAAATTACTGATAAACCGGGCTCGTAATTGGGCCCATGAACTGATAGAATTGGCCGGTAAGCTTTTTAACCAAGTACGGGCCGTTCCTTCGAGCATCATGGTGAAGTACTTCGCACATGCCGCATCATCCACATCAAGCATCTCCATGGCCATCTCATAGCTCTCCACCCATGTCTCTGGAGGTTGATCCGCTGTGTAATTTGGTACCTTGCGCGGGCCTTTGAAATCCTTGGGCAGGCGCACATTGCGTAAAGCAGGGACAAGGCAAGGCACCCCCCAAAGAACTAGAAGTAACACCAGGCTCGACCGAGGTAGTTGGACGAACCGGCATAAGCTGCCAAGCCTGATACTGTGCGGCTAACTCGGCCTCCCTGCGCGCTCGGGCCCGGTCCACCACTTCCTGAGCGTTATCAGCACCACCCGCCGGGTTGTTGCCGCGGGGTGCTCCACGTCATTCATTACTTGACACGGCCGGTTCATCCATATGCCTGCTATAGCTCCGGCTTGGATGAGGGGTCGAGTGGATCCGGTCGCGGCTGTACGAGTATGCTTCCTGTTGGACCAAAGCTGTCCTAAGAAGCTCCTTGACCCGGCGCGTCTCTACCGCCTGCGGCGAGTCACCTTCAATTGGAATGGCCTCCAGCCGTGCAGCAGCGGCAACGAGATTGTCCATCGGGTTGGAGTAGTGACCCGGAGGTGTTGAAACAGCCTGAGGTACAACAATGTTATGACGAGGCAGATCCATCAAACGGGGCTGAACCGGCGCACCGGTCCCAGGAGCTTCCGCCCGGTTTACCACCGGCGGATTACTGGTTCCTGCTTCTGGGGTGTTGAAAAGGTCTCTGGCCTCGAAAACCGAAGGCAAACGGGATCGGTACTTCCTCTTCATGACTTCATGTGACGCGTTCTGGTCCAACATGAGCCTGTAGGCTTGTGCGTCTAAAGCGGCCCGCTCCGCAGCCATCCTGGTACTTTCAGCTGCCAGGTCCGCCTTGGCCTGAGTAATCTGTTCCCTCACTTTTGCGATCTCCGCGTTGTGGACGTCCTGATCCGCCGGGTTAGCCTCTACCATAAGCGCGGCCAACGCATCAAATAGATCCGATAAAACTTGAGCCGGCGGGTGCACCGAGCCTCCTGCCCCGGCAGCCGTCGCCGCTACTGAACCGGAGGTCATTGCCGCATCGGTCGAAGAATCAAGCGCTGCTTGTGTACCGGCCATGAATATTCCAACCCGGTTGGGCAGATCAGAGGGGTCCGGAATACTGTCGCCATCGGAACAGCCCCCAATCCGGCCATCTTGTAGTTGATACAGAGATTCGGTTTCTCCGGTTGATGACTCGTCGCTAGAGTAAACGACGGTCTCGCCACCAGATTCCGATCCGTCCTCATAACTTCCACCATGGATGACTCCCATGAAGGCACGCTTCACGGCCGGTTTAACCTAGGCAGATCGCGCATGCTGAGCCGTCTCGACGAGGTCAGTGCAGATGTCCGGCTCAGGGCCCGGTTCACCGATCTTGCCGATGAAAACGTGTATGCCACCAAAGGGGACCCGGTACCCGTACTCAATTGAGCCGGCCTCGGGGCCCCAACCTGCATCGTCAATGTAGAGCTTGCCGCGACGACTCTTAGTCATCCGGCCCACAACGTAGCCCTCGAGTCCTTCAAAGCGGCCCTCCAAGAACTTGAAACCATCATGCGATAGCCCCACGGTGGGCGCCAACTGTCGTGGTTTTGTCACGGCAGATGTCCTAGAGAAAGGACTTAGTCGTGGAGCCATCACGACGGGTTAGCTTGAAGGGGTTAAAGTGGACACAAGGACGCAGAGAGTTTATACTAGTTCGGCCCCTTCGATGAAGGTAAAAGCCTATGTCTAGTTGTGATGGAATTGATGGGGTTTCGATGACTAGGGAGCAAACAAGCTTCGCCTAAGTCTCTAGTTGTTGTCTGTCCTCCTGAACCACCGCCGGGTCGTCCCCTTATATACATGGGTGGCGCCCGTCGGTTCACAGACTCCCAACACCGGTTCATATTCGTATCCGGGTTGGTCTCTCCTTATTCCTAACTTATAGCACAAGTTTACATACAAAGGCCGGTTTACGGCTATAAATCTTAAACCGACTACGGGCCTTGGGCCCTCATCTATCTTCTTGGGCTTTAACACTCTTGGATTACTGATGAAGTTAACCCGACCCAAACAGGCCGGTTTACGCCCAGTAGTAATATCCCCAACAGTAATGGTGTGTCCGAACGTCGTAATCGTACTTTACTAGATATGGTGCGATCTATGATGTCTCTTACTGATTTACTGCTATCGTTTTGGGGTTATGCTTTAGAGATGGCCACATTCACGTTAAATAGGGCACCATCGAAATCCGTTGAGACGACGCCTTATGAACTATGGTTTGGGGTTATGCTTCAATTCCATCCGGGATTTAGTCCAGGTGGGAGATATAGAAATTTGCAAGATACATACGGATCTGAATGTTGCAGACCCGTTGACTAAGCCTCTTCCACGAGCAAAGCATGATCAGCACCAAGGCTCCATGGGTGTTCGAATCATTACTGTGTAATCTAGATTATTAACTCTAGTGCAAGTGGGAGACTGAAGGAAATATGCCCTAGAGGCAACAATAAAGTTATTATTTTTTTCCTTATATCATGATAAATGTTTATTATTCATGCTAGAATTGTATTAACCGGAAATGTAATACATGTGTGAATACATAGACAAACAGAGTGTCACTAGTATGCCTCTACTTGACTAGCTCATTAATCGAAGATGGTTATGTTTCCTAACCATAGACATGAGTTGTCATTTGATTAACGGGATCACATCATTAGGAGAATGATGTGATTGACTTGACCCATTCCGTTAGCTTAGCACCCGATCGTTTAGTATGTTGCTATTGCTTTCTTCATGACTTATACATGTTCCTATGACTATGAGATTATGCAACTCCCGTTTACTGGAGGAACACTTTGTGTGCTACCAAATGTCACAACGTAACTGGGTGATTATAAAGGTGCTCTACAGGTGTCTCCGAAGGTACTTGTTGGGTTGGCATATTTCGAGATTATGATTTGTCACTCCGATTGTCGGAGAGGTATCTCTGGGCCCTCTCGGTAATGCACATCACTTAAGCCTTGCAAGCATTGCAACTAATGAGTTAGTTGCGGGATGATGTATTACGGAACAAGTAAAGAGACTTCCCAGTAACGAGATTGAACTAGGTATTGAGATACCGACGATCGAATCTCGGGCAAGTAACATACCGATGACAAAGGGAACAACGTATGTTGTTATGCGGTCTGACCGATAAAGATCTTCGTATAATATGTGGGAGACAATATGAGCATCCAGGTTCCGCTATTGGTTATTGACCGGAGACGTGTCTCGGTCATGTCTACATAGTTCTCGAACCCGTAGGGTCCGCACGTTTAACGTTACGATGACAATTTTATTATGAGTTTATATGTTTTGATGTACCTAAGGTTGTTTGGAGTCCCGGATGTGATCACGGACATGACGAGGAGTCTCAAAATGGTCGAGACATGAAGATTGATATATTGGAAGTAGGGCTGGAATTCGAGCCGAGTCGAGCCAGCTCGGCTCGACTCGCTAGAGCTCGTTTCGTTAACGAGCGAGCTCGACTCGACTCGTTATTATTAACGAGCTCAAATCCAAGATTGGCTCGACTCATATAACTCGTGAGCTGGCTCGTTTAGCTTGTTAAGCTTGTTAAAGATATGAACATAAAACCCTTAAACATTATAAAAATTATTATGTATATATTAAACATATATATCACTAAACAATAGTAATTTCCTTGTAACGCATGAGTCTCCTAGGCGGTTGGTGAAGGGGAACGTAGTAATTTCAAAATTTCCTACGCACACGCAAGATCATGGTGATGCATAGCAACGTGGGGAGAGTGTGATCTACGTACCCTTTGTAGACCGACAACGGAAGCGTTTGGTTGATGTAGTCGTACGTCTTCACGGCCCGACTGATCAAGCACCGAAACTACGGCACCTCCGAGTTTTAGCACACGTTCAGCTCGATGACGATCCCCGGACTCCGATCCAGCAAAGTGTCGGGGAAGAGTTCCGTCAGCACGACGGCGTGGTGACGATCTTGATGTACTACTGCTGCAGGGCTTCGCCTAAGCACCGCTACAATATTATCGAGGACTATGGTGGCTGGGGGCGCCGCACACGGCTAAGAATAAGATCACGTGGATCAACTTGTGTTCATGGGGTGCCCCTTGCCTCAGTATATAAAGGATGGAGGAGGAGGAGGCCGGCCAAGGCTAGGTGCGGCCAGGATGTGGAGTCCTACTAGGACTCCAAGTCCTAGTAGGAGTCCACCAAGAGGGGAGGAAGGGAGAAGGAAGTGGAGGAGAAGGAGAGGTGGCCGGCCCCCTTTTCCCTAGTCCAATTCGGACTAGAGGGGAGGGGGGCGCAGCAGCCCCTTGGCCCTTTCTCCTCTTCCCACTAAAGCCCATCAAGGCCCATTGCTTCTCCCGTAACTACCCGGTACTCCGAAAAATACCCGAATCACTCGGAACCTTTCCGATGTCCGAATATAGTCGTCTAATATATCAATCTTTACGTCTCGACCATTTGAGACTCCTCTTCATCTCCCCGATCTCATCCGGGACTCCGAACTCCTTCGGTACATCAAAACTCATAAACTCATAATATAACTGTCATCGAAACCTTAAGCGTGCGGACCCTACGGGTTCGAGAACAATGTAGACATGACCGAGACACGTCTCCGGTCAATAACCAATAGCGGGACCTGGATGCCTGTATTGGCTCCTACATATTCTACGAAGATCTTTATCGGTCAGACCGCATAACAACATACATTGTTCCCTTTGTCATCGGTATATTACTTGCCCGAGATTCGATCATCGGTATCTTAATACCTAGTTCAATCTCGTTACCGGCAAGTCTCTTTACTCGTTCCGTAATACATCATCTCAAAACTAACTCATTAGTTGCAATGCTTGCAAGGCTTATGTGATGTGCATTACCGAGAGGGCCCAGAGACACCTCTCCGACAATCGGAGTGACAAATCCTAATCTCGAAATACGCCAACCCAACATGTACCTTTGGAGACACCTGTAGAGCTCCTTTATAATCACCCAGTTACGTTGTGACGTTTGGTAGCACACAAAGTGTTCCTCCGGCAAACGGGAGTTGCATAATCTCATAGTCATAGGAACATGTATAAGTCATGAAGAAAGTCGTAGCAACATACTAAACGATCGGGTGCTAAGCTAATGGAATGGGTCATGTCAATCACATCATTCTCCTAATGATGTGATCCCGTTAATCAAATAACAACTCTTTTGTTTATGGTTAGGAAACATAACCATCTTCGATTAACGAGCTAGTCAAGTAGAGGCATACTAGTGACACTTTGTTTGTCTATGTATTCACGCAAGTATTATGTTTCCGGTTAATACAATTCTAGCATGAATAATAAACATTTATCATGATATAAGGAAATAAATAATAACTTTATTATTGCCTCTAGGGCATATTTCCTTCAGTCTCCCACTTGCACTAGAGTCAATAATCTAGTTCACATCGCCATGTGATTTAACAGCAATAGTTCACATCACCATGTGATTAACACCCATAGTTCACATCGATATGTGATCAACACCCAAAAGGGTTTACTAGAGTCAGTAATCTAGTTCACATCGCTATGTGATTAACACCCAAAGAGTACTAAGGTGTGATCATGTTTTGCTTGTGAGATAATTTTAGTCAACGGGTCTGCCACATTCAGATCCGTAAGTATTTTGCGAATTTCTATGTCAAAAATGCTCTGCATGGAGCTACTCTAGCTTATTGCTCCCACTTTCAATATGTATCTAGATGGAGACTTAGAGTCATCCAGGTCTGTGTCAAAACTTGCATCGACGTAACTTTTTACGACGAACCTTTTTTGTCACCTCCATAATTGAGAAATATTTCCTTATTCCACTAAGGATAATTTTGACCGCTGTCCAGTGATCTACTCTTAGATCACTATTGTACTCCCTTGCTTAACACAGTGTAGGGTATACAATAGATCTGGTACACAACATGGCATATTTTATAGAACCTATGACTGAGGCATAGGGAATGACTTTCATTCTCTTTCTATCTTCTGCCGTGGTCGGGCTTTGAGTCTTACTCAACTTCACACCTTGTAACACAGGCAAGAAACTTTTTCTTTGACTGTTCCATTTTGAACTACTTCAAAATCTTGTCAAGGTATGTACTCATTGAAAAACTTATCAAGCATCTTGATCTATCTCTATAGATCTTGATACTCAATATGTAAGCATCTTTACCGAGGTCTTTCTTTGAAAAACTCCTTTCAAACACTCCTTTATGCTTTGCAGAATAATTCTACATTATTTCCGATCAACAATATGTCATACACATATACTTATCAGAAATGATGTAGTGCTCCTACTCACTTTCTTGTAAATACAGGCTTCACCGCAAGTCTGTATAAAACTATATGCTTTGATCAACTTATCAAAGCGTATATTCCAACTCCGAGATTCTTGCACCAGTCCATAGATGGATCGCTGGAGCTTGCATATTTAGTTAACACCTTTAGGATCGACAAAACCTTCTAGTTGCATCGTATACAACTCTTCTTTAGTAAATCCATTAAGGAATGCAGTTTTGTTTATCCATTTGCCAGATTTCATAAAATGCGGCAATTGCTAACATGATTCGGACAGACTTAAGCATAGATACGAGTGAGAAAATCTCATCGTAGTCAACACCTTGAACTTGTCGAAAACCTTTTGTGACAATTCTAGCTTTGTAGATAGTAACACTACTATCAGCGTCCGTCTTCCTCTTGAAGATCCATTTATTTTCTATGGCTTGCTGATCATCGGGCAAATCCATCAAAGTCCATACTTTGTTCTCATACATGGATCATATCTCAGATTTCATGGCCTCAAACCATTTCGCGGAATCTGGGCTCATCATCGCTTCCTCATAGTTCGCAAGTTCGTCATGGTCTAGTAACATGACTTCCAAAACAGGATTACCGTACCACTCTGGTGCGGATCTCACTCTGGTTTACCTACGAGATTTGGTAGTAACTTGATCTGAAGTTACATGATCATCATCATTAGCTTCCTCACTAATTGGTGTAGTAGTCACAGGAACAGATTTCTGTGATGAACTACTTTCAAATAAGGGAGCAGGTACAGTTACCTCATCAAGTTCTACTTTCCTCCCACTCACTTCTTTTGAGAGAAACTCCTTCTCTAGAAAAACTCCGAATTTAGCAACAAAAGTCTTGCCTTCGGATTTGTGATAGAAGGTGTACCCAACAGTCTCCTTTGAGTATCCTATGAAGACATATTTCTCTGATTTGGGTTTGAGCTTATTAGGATGAAACTTTTTCATATAAGCATCACAACCCCAAACTTTAAGAAACGACAACTTTGGTTTCTTGCCAAACCACAGTTCAGATTGTGTCGTCTCAATGGACTTAGATGGTGCCCTATTTAACGTGAATGCAACTGTCTCTAATGCATAACCCCAAAACAATAGTGGTAGATCGGTAAGAGACATCATATATCGCACCATATCTAATAAAGCACAGTTATGACATTCAGACACACCATTATGCTGTGGTGTTCCAGGTGGCATGAGTTTGTGAAACTATTCCACATTGTTTTAATTGAAGACCAAACTCGTAACTCAAATATTTTACTTCTGCGATCATATCGTAGAAACTTTCATTTTTGTTACGATGATTCTCCACTTCACTCTGAAATTCTTTGAACTTTTCAAATGTTTCAGACCTTTGTTTCATCAAGTAGATATACTCATATCTGCTCAAATCATCTGTGAAGATCAGAAAATAATGCTACCTATCGCGAGCCTCAATATTCATCGGACCACATACATCAGTATGTATGATTTCCAACAAATCTGTTGCTCGCTCCATTGTTCCGAAGAACAGAGTCTTAGTCATCTTGCCCATGAGGCATGGTTCGCAAGCATCAACTGATTCATAATCAAGTGATTCCAAAAGCCCATCAGCATGGAGTTTCTTCATGCGCTTTACACCAATATGACCTAAACGGCAGTGCTACAAATAAATTGCACTATCATTATTAACTTTGCATCTTTTGGTTTCAATATTATGATTATTTGTATCACTACGATCGAGATCCAACGAACTATTTTCATTGGGTGTGTAACCATATAAGGTTTTATTCATGTAAACAGAACAACAATTTATTCTCTTACTTAAATGAATAACCGTATAAACATGATCAAATCATATTCATGCTCAACGTAAACACCAAATAACACTTATTTAGGTTCAACACTAATCCCGAATTTACAGGGAGTGTGTGATGATGATCATATCAATCTTGGAACCACTTCCAACACACATCGTCACCTCACCCTTAACTAGTCTCTGTTTATTCTGCAACTCCCATTTCGAGTTATTAATCTTAGCAACTGAACTAGTATCAAATACTAAGGGGTTGCTATAAACACAAGTAAAGTACACATCAATAACATGTATATCAAATATACTTATGTTCACTTTGCCATCCTTCTTATCTGTCAATCACTTGGGGTAGTTCCTCTTCCAGTGACCAGTCCCTTTGCAGTAGAAGCACATAGTCTCAGGCTTAGGATCAGACTTGGGCTTCTTCACTTGAGCAGCAACATGCTTGCTGTTCTTTTTGAAGTTCCCCTTTTTCCCTCTGCCCTTTTCTTGAAACTAGTGGTCTTGTCTACCATCAACACTTGATGTTTTTCTCGATTTCTACCTTCATCAATTTCCGCATTACGAAGAGCTTGGGAATCGTTTCCGTTATCCCTTGCATATCATAGTTCATCACGAAGTTCTACTAACTTGGTGATGGTGACTAGAGAATTCTGTCAATCACTATCTTATTTGGAAGATTAACTCCCACTTGATTCAAGCGATTGTAGTACTCAGACAATCTGGGCACATGCTCACTAGTTGAGCGATTCTCCTCCATCTTTTAGCTATAGAACTTGTTGGAGACTTCATATTTCTCAACTCGGGTATTTGCTTGAAATATTAACTTCAACTCCTGGAACATCTCGTATGGTCCATGACGTTCAAAACGTCTTTGAAGTCCCGATTCTAAGCCATTAAGCATGGTGCACTAAACTATCAAGTAGTCATCATATTGAGCTAGCCAAACGTTCATAATGTTTGCATCTGCTCCTGCAATAGGTCTGTCACCTAGCGGTGCATCAAGGACATAATTCTTCTGTGCAGCAATGAGGATAAACCTCAGATCACGGATCCAATCTGCATCTTTGCTACTAACATCTTCCAACACAATTTTCTCTAGGAACATATCAAAATAAACACAGGGAAGCAACAACGCGAGCTATCGATCTACAACATGATTTGCAAAATACTACCAGGACTAAGTTCATGATAAATTTAAGTTCAATTTAATCATATTACTTAAGAACTCCCACTTAGATAGACATCCCTCTAATCCTCTAAGTGATCACGTGATCCAAATCAACTAAACCATGTCCGATCATCACGTGAGATGGAGTAGTTTCATTGGTGAACATCACTATGTTGATCATATCTACTATATGATTCACGCTCGACCTTTCGGTCTCCGTGTTCCGAGGCCATATCTGTATATGCTTGACTCGCCAAGTATAACCTGAGTATTCCGCATGTGCAACTGTTTTGCACCTGTTGTATTTGAACATAGAGCCTATCACACCCGATCATCACGTGGTGTCTCAGCACGAAGAACTTTCGCAACGGTGCATACTCAGGGAGAATACTTCTTGATAATTAGTGAGAGATCATCTTAAAATACTACCATCAAACTAAGCAAAATAAGATGTATAAAAGATAAACATCATATGCAATCAAAATATGTGACATGATATGGCCATCATCATCTTGCGCCTTTGATCTCCATCTCCAAAGTACTGTCATGATCTCTATCGTCACCGGCATGACACCATGATCTCCATCATCTTGATCTATATCAATGTGTCGTCACATGGTCGTGTCGCCCACTATTGCTCTTGCAACTATTGCTATCGCATAGCGATAAAGTAAAGCAATTATTTGGCGCTTGCATCTTATGCAATAAAGAGACAAGCATAAGGCTTTTGCCAGTTGCCGATAACTTTAACAAAATATGATCATCTCATACAACAACTTATATCTCATCACGTTTTGACCATATCACATCACAACATGCCCTGCAAAAACAAGTTAGACGTCCTCTACTTTGTTGTTGCAAGTTTTACGTGGCTGCTACGGGATTAAGCAAGAACCAATCTTACCTACGCATTAAAACCACAACGATAGTTTGTCAAGTTGGTGCTATTTTAACCTTCGCAAGGACCGGGCATAGCCACACTCGGTTCAACTAAAGTTGGAGAAACTGTCACCCGCTAGCCACCTTTGTGCAAAGCACGTCGGGAGAACCGGTCTCGCGTAAGCGTACGCGTAATGTCGGTCCGGGCCGCTTCGTCCAACAATACCGCCGAACCAAAGTATGACATGCTGGTAAGCAGTATGACTTATATCGCCCACAACTCACTTGTGTTCTACTCGTGCATATAACATCAACATATAAAACCTAGGCTCGGATGCCACTGAAGGGGAACGTAGTAATTTCAAAATTTCCTACGCACACGCAAGATCATGGTGATGCATAGCAACGTGGGGAGAGTGTGATCTACGTACCCTTTGTAGACTGACAACAGAAGCGTTTGGTTGATGTAGTCGTACGTCTTCACGGCCCGACCGATCAAGCACCGAAACTACGGCACCTCCGAGTTTTAGCACACGTTCAGCTCGATGACGATCCCCGGACTCCGGTCCAGCAAAGTGTCGGGGAAGAGTTCCGTCAGCACGACGGCGTGGTGCCGATCTTGATGTACTACTGCTGCAGGGCTTCGCCTAAGCACCGCTACAATATTATCGAGGACTATGGTGGCTGGGGGCGCCGCACACGGCTAAGAATAAGATCACGTGGATCAACTTGTGTTCATGGGGTGCCCCTTGCCTCAGTATATAAAGGATGGAGGAGGAGGAGGCCGACCAAGGCTAGGTGCGGCCAGGATGTGGAGTCCTACTAGGACTCCAAGTCCTAGTAGGAGTCCACCAAGAGGGGAGGAAGGGAGAAGGAAGTGGAGGAGAAGGAGAGGTGGCCGGCCCCCTTTTCCCTAGTCCAATTCGGACTAGAGGGGAGGGGGGCGCAGCAGCCCCTTGGCCCTTTCTCCTCTTCCCACTAAAGCCCATCAAGGCCCATTGCTTCTCCCGTAACTACCCGGTACTCCGAAAAATACCCGAATCACTCGGAACCTTTCCGATGCTCGAATATAGTCGTCCAATATATCAATCTTTACGTCTCGACCATTTAGAGACTCCTCGTCATGTCCCCGATCTCATCCGGGACTCCGAACTCCTTCGGTACATCAAAACTCATAATATAACTGTCATCGAAACCTTAAGCGTGCGGACCCTACGGGTTCGAGAACAATGTAGACATGACCGAGACACGTCTCCGGTCAATAACCAATAGCGGGACCTGGATGCCCATATTGGCTCCTACATATTCTACGAAGATCTTTATCGGTCAGACCGCATAACAACATACATTGTTCCCTTTGTTATCGGTATATTACTTGCCCGAGATTCGATCGTCGGTATCTTAATACCTAGTTCAATCTCGTTACCGGCAAGTCTCTTTACTCGTTCCATAATACATCATCTCACAACTAACTCATTAGTTGCAATGCTTGCAAGGCTTATGTGATGTGCATTACCGAGAGGGCCTAGAGATACCTCTCCGACAATCGGAGTGACAAATCCTAATCTTGAAATACGCCAACCCAACATGTACCTTTGGAGACACTCGTAGAGCTCCTTTATAATCACCCAGTTACGTTGTGACGTTTGGTAGCACACAAAGTGTTCCTCCGGCAAACGGGAGTTGCATAATCTCATAGTCATAGGAACATGTATAAGTCATGAAGAAAGCCATAGCAACATACTAAACGATCGGGTGCTAAGCTAATGGAATGGGTCATGTCAATCACATCATTCTCCTAATGATGTGATCCCGTTAATCAAATAACAACTCTTTTGTTTATGGTTAGGAAACATAACCATCTTCGATTAACGAGCTAGTCAAGTAGAGGCATACTAGTGACACTTTGTTTGTCTATGTATTCACACAAGTATTATGTTTCCGGTTAATACAATTCTAGCATGAATAATAAACATTTATCATGATATAAGGAAATAAATAATAACTTTATTCTTGCCTCTAGGGCATATTTCCTTCAGTTGGGCCTTCAACGGCTAGGCCTTGTGTTGTGCGCCTGGGACATAGGATGCTGAGTGGCTTATCTTTTTATATATTGGGAGTGGCTGACCTTTTGTACCGAGCCTAACGAGTTACACAAGTACTCGTGAGATTGGCTCGTTTAACTTGGTCTATAAACGATCTTAAACTAAAGCTCGGCTCGACTCGTTATTCTTCGAGTTTGAGTCGATTCGAGCCGAGTCACGAGCTACTCGTTTAGCTCACGAGCTTCGAGCTTTTTTCCAGCCCTAATTGGAAGCCTATGTTTGGAAGTTTTGGATTGAGATTTAACATAAGCATTGCACAATGATCCGCATTAGGCGGGGAGCAGCAATGATATTGTTGGCCGGGAATAAGTACCTATCCCTCTACTACTTACGATGGGAAGTGTTCCAGGTGAAATCGGGATTTTACCGGAGTACCGGGAGGTTACCGAAACCCCCGGGAGGTAAATGGGCCTTAATGGGCCTTTACGGAGAAGAGGAGAGGCGGCCAGGGCTGGGCCGTTAACCCTATAATGGGCGCTACATGCGCCGTTCAAGATTTGCCGTGATCTACAGTTCTACACCGAACCTAACGACCATCTTGTAGAACACTAGTAATGGACTACTAGTAGTCTCCAAAAAAAAAGAAAAAAAACTAGTAATGGACTATTGGTGCATGCCTTCGCTTCTTTCCATCTAATCTAATACTAATAAAAGAGCAAACATGAACTTTTTTAAACACACCCCACAAAACGTACACGGATCCATTATCACCGCATGATTAAACCCACTAAACTCCATCTAACGGTTGTCCTTAGCCTAATCCATTCTCTGTGTGCACTTAACAATTTACATTGACTGACCATGCTTCACCGTGGAGGAAAATATGAAACTCCATGTCCAATCAATTAAGAAGCTATAATCACAATCATGTTTTATTATCTAATCTATCTAATACTAATAAAAGAGCAAACATGAAGTTTTTTAAACACACCCCACAAAACGTACACGGATCCATTATCACCGCATGATTAGACCCACTAAACTCAATCTAACAGTTGTCCTTAGCCTAATCCATTCTCTGTGTGCACTTAACAATTTACATTGACCGACCATGCTCCACCGTGGAGGAAAATATGAAACTCCACGTCCAATCAATTAGGAAACTATAATCACAATCATGTTTTATTAGGAAAGTAATCACGATCGCATTCTATTAGGAAACTAATCAGGTATTCCCACAGATTGACACGTCCATCACCTCAACCTTCTGGATGCCGACACTAGTAGAGAAGGGGGCTATGGTTCAGGCCGGGGCAGCCCATTAGTCCCGGTTCAGACCAGAACCGGGACCAATGGGGGCATTGGTGCCGGTTCATGAGCCCAGGGGGCCGGCCGGGCCACGTGGGCCATTGGTCCCGGTTCGTCTGGACCTTTTGGTCCCGGTTGGTGGGACGAACCGGGACCAATGGGCCTGGCTCCTGGCCCACAACCATTGGCCCCAGTTGGTGGCCTGAACCGGGACCAAAGGCTCCCCTTTAGTCCCGGTTCATGCCACGAACCGGGACCAATAGTGCTGCCTATATATACCCTCGCCCGCGAGCAGAGCACTCCAGTGCTCTGTTTTTCTGGGCCGGCGAGGGGAGGTGTTTGTGGTGCTCTAGCTCACCTCCTATGCACATGAGGTGTTCGATGAAATGCCCGAGCCACACTAGTTAAGCTTTCTCCTCTCGAAGCTCGACCTCAAAGCTCCATTTTCCTCGAGATTTGTCTAGATTTAGCGGTCCGTCACGCCCCACCCCCGTCTTCACCGCTGTCGATCACCCGCGCCGATCTCATCATCGACACCACCGTGGTGAGCCTCTTGTTCTTATCTTCTTTCTGAAAGGAAAAATATTGTTACTTGTATGTTTAGATAGATACTTGTATCATTTTCTTACTTTTATTATTGCATCTTATATAGTGCGATGGTTTTGGTATCCGCCCCCGTCGGCCCTCGTCCTGTTTATGATTCGGATGTGGTATATACATTAATCTTTATAACTATTGGTTCATTTATTGTTTATGAAAATTATGCGGACCAACGTGACATAGATTTTATTTGTCTAGGATGTATGTGAACCGGAAATTCCAACCGACCCTATTGTCGAGAGGTTAAATTTAGTTGAAGAAGAAAACAATTTCTTGATGGAAAAAATAAAAAAAATTGAGGAGGAGAAGATGATATTGGAGTTGCATGTTGCGGATGTCGTCGATGATCACAAGATCAAGATGGATGCAATGCGCTTGAAGATTAGAAAGATTAGAAAATATGCCATTCATACCGAGGCTTGGTATCATTATGCCGTTGGATCAATTGTTACCTTGGTTGCGATTATGATCGCCTTTGTTTTCGCATTAAAATGTTTTACATAATTTCAATGTATGGTTTAATTAATTAGATGGTCTGGAGAGCTATATGTTGTTAGATGAGAACTATGTATGTACTTTGCTTTTAATGCATGTGATGATGAACTTCTATTAATTTGGACACTTAATTATATATAATGCACGCAGATGAACCGGCAATGGATGTACGGTGACAGACACACCTCCGAGTACATTAAGGGCGTGCATGAGTTTCTCGATGGGGCTGAGGCAAACAAGCAGAATGGTTTTATGTGTTGTCCATGCCCTGATTGTGGGAATACGAAGTCTTACTCTGACCGAAAAATCCTTCACACCCACCTGCTTTACAAGGGTTTCATGCCACACTATAATGTTTGGAGGAGGCACGGAGAAATAGGGGTTATGATGGAAGACGACGAAGAAGAAGAGTACGATGACAACTACGTGCCCCCTGAATACCGTGATGCTGCAACGAGGGGAGCTGGTGAAGATCAAGAGGAACCAGACGATGTGCCCAATGATGCTGCAACGGGTGAAGGTGCTGAAGATCAAGAGGAACCAGACGATGTGCCCGATGATGATGATCTCCGCCGGGTGATTGTCGATGCAAGGACGCAATGCGAAAGTCAAAAGGAGAAGCTGAAGTTCGATCGCATGTTAGAGGATCAAAAAAAAGGGTTGTACCCCAATTGCGAAGATGGCAACACAAAGCTCGGTACCGTACTGGAATTGCTGCAGTGGAAGGCAGATAATGCTGTGCCTGACAAAGGATTTGAGAAGCTACTGAAAATATTGAAGAACAAGCTTCCAAAGGATAACGAATTGCCCGATAGTACATACGCAGCAAAGAAGGTCGTATGCCCTCTAGGATTGGAGGTGGAGAAGATACATGCATGCCCTAATGACTGCATCCTATACCGCGGTGCATACAAGGATCTGAACGCATGCCCCGTATGCGGTGCATTGCGGTATAAGATCAGACGAGATGACCCTGGTGATGTTCACGGCGAGCCCCACAGGAAGAGGGTTCCTGCAAAGGTCATGTGGTATGCTCCTATAATACCACGGTTGAAATGTCTGTTCAGAAACGGAAAGCATGCCAAGTCGATGCGATGGCACAGTGAGGACCGTAAGAAAGACGGGAAGTTGAGAGCACCCGCTGACGGGTCATAGTGGAGAAAAATCGTGAGAAAGTACTGGGATGAGTTTGCAAAGGACCCAAGGAACGTATGGTTTGCTTTAAGCGCGGATGGCATTAATCCTTTCGGGGAGCAGAGCAGCAATCACAGCACCTGGCCGGTCACTCTATGTATGTATAACCTTCCTCCTTGGATGTGCATGAAGCGGAAGTTCATTATGATGCCAATTCTCATCCAAGGCCCTAAGCAACCCGGCAACGACATTGATGTGTACCTAAGGCCATTAGTTGAAGAACTTTTAAAGCTGTGGAATGGAAACGGTGTACGTACGTGGGATGAGCACGGACAGGAGGAATTTAACCTAAAGGCGTTGCTGTTCGTGACCATCAACGATTGGCCCTCTCTCAATAACCTTTCAGGACAGACAAACAAAGGATACCACGCATGCACACACTGTTTAGATGACACTGAAAGTATATACCTGGACAAATGCAGGAAGAATGTGTACCTGGGCCATCGTCGATTTCTTCCGACCAACCATCAATGTCGAAAGAAAGGCAAGCATTTCAAAGGCGAGGCAGATCACCGGAAGAAGCCCGCCATGCGTACCGGTGATCACGTACTTGCTATGGTTAATGATTTACACGTAATCTTTGGAAAGGGTCCCGGCGCAGTAGCTGTTCCGAATGACGCTGAGGGACACGCACCCATGTGGAAGAAGAAATCTATATTTTGGGACCTACCCTACTGGAAAGACCTAGAGGTCCGCTCTTCAATCGACGTGATGCACGTGATGAAGAACCTTTGCGTGAACCTGCTAGGCTTCTTGGGCGTGTATGGAAAGACAAAAGATACACCTGAGGCACGGGAGGACCTGCAACGTTTGCACGAAAAAGACGGCATGCCTCAGAAGCAGTATGAAGGTCCTGCCAGCTACGCTCTTAGGAAAGGTGAGAAAGAAATCTTCTTTGAATGCCTGCTCAGTATGAAGGTCCCGACTAGCTTCTCGTCGAATATAAAGGGAATAATAAATATCCCAGAGAAAAAGTTCCAGAACCTAAAGTCTCATGACTGCCACGTGATTATGATGCAACTGCTTCCTGTTGCATTGAGGGGGCTTCTACCAGAAAACGTCCGATTAGCCATTGTGAAGCTATGTGCATTTCTTAATGCAATCTCTCAGAAGGTGATCGATCCAGAAATCGTACCAAGGCTAAGGAGTGATGTGGTGCAATGTCTTGTCAGTTTCGAGCTGGTGTTCGCACCATCCTTCTTCAATATCATGACGCATGTCCTAGTTCATCTAGTCGACGAGAGGTTCATGGGGCCCGTATTTCTACACAATATGTTCCCCTTTGAGAGGTTCATGGGATTCCTAAAGAAATATGTCCGTAACCGCGCTAGGCCAGAAGGAAGCATCTCCATGGGCCATCAAACAGAGGATGTCAACGGGTTTTGTGTTGACTTCATTCCTGGCCTTAAGAAGATAGGTCTCCCTAAATCGCGGTATGAGGGGAGACTGACTGGAAAAGGCACACTTTGAAGGGACTCAATAATATGCAAGGACGGATATTCTTGGTCTCAAGCACACTACACAGTTCTACAGAACTCTACCTTGGTGACCCCGTATGTCGATGAACACAAGAACAGTCTGCGCTCCAAACACCCAGAGCAGTGCGACGACTGGATTACATGTGAACACATTAGGACTTTCAGTAGTTGGTTGGAAGCACGTCTCAGAGGTGACAACACTGTTTGTGATGAGTTGTACTTGTTGTCCAGGGGACCATCTTTGACTGTATTGATTTACAAAGGATACGAGATAAATGGGAATACATTTTACACGATTGACCAAGATCAAAAGAGCACCAACCAAAACAGCGGTGTCCGCTTTGATGCAACAACCGAGAAGGGAAAGGACACATATTATGGTTACATAGTGGACATATGGGAACTTGACTACGGACAAGATTTTAAGGTCCCTTTGTTTAAGTGCAAATGGGTCAATCTGTCAGGAGGCGGGGTACATGTAGACCCACAGTACGGAATGACAACAGTGGATCTGAAAAATCTTGGGTACACTGACGAACCGTTCGTCCTAGCCAATGATGTGGCACAGGTTATCTATGTGAAGGACATGTCTACTAGACCGAGAAAAAGAAAAGATAAGGAAACGAATACATCATACGATGAGCCAAAGCGCCACATAGTTCTTTCAGGAAAAAGGGATATCCTGGGAGTGGAGGGCAAGACAAACATGTCTGAAGATTATGAAAGGTTTCATGAAATTCCTCCCTTCAATGTCAAGGCTGACCCAAGCATCCTGATAAACGATGAAGATTATCCATGGTTACGGTGCAATAAGCAAATGACAAAAGCGAAGAAAAAGTGAAGACTTTCTCCCACAACTATTATGATGATACCATGCCAAATTTGTAACAGACGAGCATGCTATGCCAACTTTTTCAGAGTTCATTTGAAAACTATGAATTTAGGTCGAATTTTCTCTATAGGTGCATCTATGTTCATTTTTTTAGTAAAGTTAATCACAAACTTGTGATTCACATAAATTTCAAAGAATTCAAATTTTAACTATTCAAATTTGAGTTTATAATTTTTCTAAAACTAATGGCAGTAACAAAAAGTTTATAATTTTGCTGACCTAAAAGCAAAAAAAAGAAGCAAAAAACAAAAGAAAAATGCCTATAATATTTGTTATGACTAACTAAAATTACCAAATTGAGTATAATGATAAAACACAGTAATATTAAATAGCTGGAAAAACAATGACTCAAAAATCAATTTTTATTGTAAAGTTATTCATAAACTAGTGACATAAAATAAAAAAGAAATCACTACAAAACTATAAGTATTTAGTTCTAAGTAGAAATGAAAAAATAGCAAAAAAAATGCCACCAACTGGGCCACCACGGCCTGAATACGACTAGAAACCCAACCATGGGCCAGGATTCAGGCCCGCAGCAGGCCCAGTAGGCCCACAGGCATTGCAGTGATAGATTAGGCTCGAAAGCCTGCAGTTGAGAGGAGCTCGAGAGGGTGGGCGCAGCAGCGCTTATAAACTACTCCCGAGCCCTCTCAACTAGCGAGGTGGGACTAAACTTTTGGGCGCGGGGCAGCACAAGGCCATTGGTCTCGGTTGGTGGGACGAACCGTCGTTTCCCGCCCATTGGGCTGCTGAAAAGAGGCCTTTGGTCCCGGTTGGTGGCACCAACCGGGACTAAAGAGGGGCATTGGTACCGGTTGGTGCCACGAACCGGGACCAAAGGCCTGGGTATATAAGCAGGACTTAGGAAAATTTCATTTTCTCATCGACCAGTTGCCCCCCGGCCCGCCCGACGACGCCGAGCACATCGACGCCGCCAGGCTGCCCCGACGCCGTCCGCCGCCCCTGCCGTCGCCCCCGACCACGCCGTCGCCGTCGCCCGTGCCTCGCCGTCGCTGTCGCCGACGTCGTCCCCGAGCCCATGCACCCCTTCCCTCGTGAAGGAAATATGCCCTAGAGGCAATAATAAAGTTATTTTTTATTTCCTTATATCATGATAAATGTTTATTATACATGCTAGAATTGTATTAACCGGAAACATAATACATGTGTGAATATATAGACAAACAGAGTGTCACTAGTATGCCTCTACTTGACTAGCTCGTTAATCAAAGATGGTTATGTTTCCTAACCATAAACAAGGAGTTGTTATTTGATTAACCGGATCACATCATTAAGTGAATGATCCGATTTACATGACCCATTCCATTAGCTTAGCACCCGATCGTTTAGTATGTTGCTATTGCTTTCTTCATGACTTATACATGTTCCTATTACTATGAGATTATGCAACTCCCGTTTATCGGAGGAACACTTTGGGTGCTACCAAACGTCACAACGTAACTGGGTGATTATAAAGGAGTACTACAGGTGTCTCCAAAGGTACATGTTGGGTTGGCGTATTTCGAGATTAGGTTTTGTCACTCCGATTGTCGGAGAGGTATCTCTGGGCCCTCTCGGTAATGCACATCACATAAGCCTTGCAAGCATTACAACTAATAAGTTAGTTGTGAGATGATGTATTCCGGAACGAGTAAAGAGACTTGCCGGTAACGAGATTGAACCAGGTATTGGATACCGACGATCGAATCTCGGGCAAGTAACATACCGATGACAAAGGGAACAACGTATGTTGTTATGCGGTCTGACCGATAAAGATCTTCGTATAATATGTGGGAGACAATATGAGCATCCAGGTTCCGCTATTGGTTATTGACCGGAGACGTGTCTCAGTCATGTCTACATTGTTCTCGAACCGTAGGGTTCGCACGCTTAACGTTACGATGACAGTTATTATGAGTTTATGCATTTTGATGTACCGAAGTTAGTTCGGAGTCCCGGATGTGATCGCGGACATGACGAGGAGTCTCGAAATGGTCGAGACATAAAGATTGATATATTGTACGACTATATTCGGACACCGGAAGGGTTCCGGGGAAGTTTCGGATAAAACCGGAGCACCGGGAGGTTACCGGAACCTCCCGAGGGGTTAATGGGCCTGATGGGCCTAATGTGGAGAAGAGGAAGGGGCTGCCAGGGCAGGCCGCGCGCCCCCTCTCCCCCTAGTCCGAATTGGACAAGGAGGGAGGGGCGGCGCCCCCCCTTTTTCCTTCTCTCCCTCCACCTCTCCTAGTTGGACAAGGAACGGGAGGGGAGTCCTACTCCCGGTAGGAGTAGGACTCCTCCCGCGCGCCTCCTCTAGGCCGGCCGCACCCCCCCTTGGATCCTTTATATACGGAGGCAGGGGGCACCCTAGAACACACAAGTTGATCTTCGTGATCGTTCCTTAGCCGTGTGCGGTGCCCCCTTCCACCATATTCCACCTCGGTCATATCGTTGTAGTGCTTAGGCGAAGCCCTGCGTCGGTAGAACATCATCATCGTCACCACGCCATCGTGCTGACAAAACTCATCCCCGAAGCTTTGCTGGATCGGAGCCCGGGGAGCGTCATCGAGCTGTACGTGTGCCAAGAACTCGGAGGTGCCGGAGTAACGGTGCTTGGATCGGTCGGATCGGAAGACGTACAACTACTTCCTCTATGTTGCGTCAACGCTTCCGTTGCAGTCTACAAGGGTACGTAGACAACACTCTCCCCTCTCGTTGCTATGCATCATGATCTTGCGTGTGCGTAGGAATTTTTTTGAAATTACTACGAAACCCAACAGTGGCATCCGAGCCTAGGTTTTATATGTTGATGTTATATGCACGAGTAGAACACAAGTGAGTTGTGGGCGATATAAGTCATACTTCTTACCAGCATGTCATACTTTGGTTCGGCGGTATTGTTGGATGAAGCGGCCCGGACCGACATTACGTGTACGCTTATGCGAGACCGGTTCTCCCGACGTGCTTTGCACATAGGTGGCTTGCGGGTGACAGTTTCTCCAACTTTAGTTGAACCGAGTGTGGCTACGCCCGGTCCTTGCGAAGGTTAAAACAGCACCAACTTGACAAACTATCATTATGGTTTTGATGCGTAGGTAAGATTGGTTCTTGCTTAAGCCCGTAACAGCCACGTAAAACTTGCAACAACAAAGTAGAGGACGTCTAACTTGTTTTTGTAGGGCATGTTGTGATGTGGTATGGTCATAACGTGATGAGATATAAGTTGTTGTATGAGATGATCATGTTTTGTTAAAGTTATCGGCAACTGGCAAAAGCCTTATGGTTGTCTCTTTATTGCATAAGATGCAAGCGCCAAATAATTGCTTTACTTTATCGGTATGTGATAGCAATAGTTGCAAGAGTAATAGTTGGCGAGACGACCGTGTGACGACACATTGATATAGATCAAGATGATGGAGATCATGGTGTCATGCCGGTGAAGATAGAGATCATGACAGTACTTTGGAGATGGAGATCAAAGGCGCAAGATGATGATGGCCATATCATGTCACATATTTTGATTGCATATGATGTTTATCTTTTATACATCTTATTTTGCTTAGTTTGACGGTAGCATTTTAAGATGATCTCTCACTAATTATCAAGAAGTGTTCTCCCTGAGTATGCACCGTTGCGAAAGTTCTTCGTGCTGAGACACCACGTGATGATCGGGTGTGATAGGCTCTACGTTCAAATACAACGGGTGCAAAACAGTTGCACACGCGGAATACTCAGGTTATACTTGACGAGCCAAGCATATACAGATATGGCCTCGGAACACGGAGACCGAAAGGTCGAGCGTGAATCATATAGTAGATATGATCAACATAGTGATGTTCACCAATGAAACTACTCCATCTCACGCGATGATCGGACATGGTTTAGTTGATTTGGATCACGTGATCACTTAGAGGATTAGAGGGATGTCTATCTAAGTGGGAGTTCTTAAGTAATATGATTAAATTGAACTTAAATTTATCATGAACTTAGTCCTGGTAGTATTTTGCAAATCATGTTGTAGATCAATAGCTCGCGTTGTTGCTTCCCTGTATTTATTTTGATATGTTCCTAGAGAAAATTGTGTTGAAAGATGTTAGTAGCAAAGATGCGGATTGGATCCGTGATCTGAGGTTTATCCTCATTGCTGCACAGAAGAATTATGTCCTTGATGCACCGCTAGGTGACAGACCTATTGCAGGAGCAGATGCAGACGTTATGAACGTTTGGCTAGCTCAATATGATGACTACTTGATAGTTTAGTGCACCATGCTTAAAGGCTTAGAATCGGGACTTCAAAGACGTTTTGAACGTCATGGAGCATATGAGATGTTCCAGGAGTTGAAGTTAATATTTCAAGCAAATACCCGAGTTGAGAGATATGAAAGTCTCCAACAAGTTCTATAGCTAAAAGATGGAGGAGAATCGCTCAACTAGTGAGCATGTGCCCAGATTGTCTGAGTACAACAATCGCTTGAATCAAGTGGGAGTTAATCTTCCAGATAAGATAGTGATTGACAGAATTCTCTAGTCACCATCACCAAGTTAGTAGAACTTCGTGATGAACTATGGTATGCAAGGGATAACGGAAACG
Source organism: Triticum dicoccoides (assembly GCF_002162155.2). Classification (NCBI taxonomy): domain Eukaryota; kingdom Viridiplantae; phylum Streptophyta; class Magnoliopsida; order Poales; family Poaceae; genus Triticum; species Triticum dicoccoides. The sequence continues at coordinate 95,353,430 of NC_041392.1, read as the reverse complement.
ATTCCCAAGCTCTTCGTAATGCGGGAATTGATGAAGGTAGAAGTCGAGAAAAACATCAAGTGTTGATGGTAGACAAGACCACTAGTTTCAAGAAAAGGGCAGAGGGAAGAAGGGGAACTTCAAGAAGAACAGCAAGCAAGTTGCTGCTCAAGTGAAGAATCCCAAGTCTGGTCCTAAGCCTGAGACTAAGTGTTTCTATTGCAAAGGGACTGGTCACTGGAAGCGGAACTACCCCAAGTGATTGGCAGATAAGAAGGATGGCAAAGTGAACATAAGTATATTTGATATACATGTTATTGATGTGTACTTTACTAGTGTTTATAGCAACCCCTCAGTATTTGATACTAGTTCAGTTGCTAAGATTAGTAACTCGAAACGGGAGTTGCAGAATAAACAGAGACTAGTTCAGGGTAAAGTGATGATGTGTGTTGGAAGTGGTTCCAAGATTGATATGATCATCATCGCACACTCCCTATACTTTCGGGATTAGTGTTGAACCTGAATAAGTGTTATTTGGTGTTTGCGTTAAGCATGAATATGATTTGATCATGTTTATTGTAATACAGTTATTCATTTAAGTAAGAGAATAAATTGTTTTTCTGTTTACGTGAATAAAACCTTATATGGTTACACACCCAATGAAAATAGTTCATTGGATCTCGATCGTAGTGATACACATAATCATAATATTGAAACCAAAAGATGCAAAGTTAATAATGATAGTGCAACTTATTTGTGGCACTGCCGTTTAGGTCATATTGGTGTAAAGCGCATGAAGAAACTCCATGCTGATGGGATTTTGGAATCACTTGATGCTTGCGAACCATGCCTCATGGGCAAGATGACTAAGACCCCGTTCTCCGGAGTGAGCAACTGACTTATTGGAAATAATACATACTGATGTATGCGGTCCGATGAGTTTTAAGGCTCACGGCAAGTATCGTTATTTTCTGAACTTCATAGATGATTTGAGCAGATATGGGTATATCTACTTGATGAAACATAAGTCTGAAACATTTGAAAAGTTCAAAGAATTTCAGAGTGAAGTGGAAAATCATCGTGACAAGAAAATAAAGTTTCTACGATCTGATCGCGGAGACAAATATTTGAGTTACGAGTTTGGTCTTCAATTAAAACAATGTGGAATAGTTTCACAAACTCATGCCACATGGAACACCACAGCATAATGGTGTGTCCGAACGTCATAACCGTACTTTATTGGATATAGTGCAATCTATGATGTCTCTTACCGATCTACCACTATCGTTTTGGGGTTACGCATTAGAGACAACTGCATTCACGTTAAATAGGGCACCATCTAAATCCGTTGAGACGACACCATATGAACTATGGTTTGGCAAGAAACCTAAGCTGTCGTTTCTTAAAGTTTGGGACCGCGATGCTTATGTGAAAAAGTTTCAACATGATAAGCTCGAACCCAAATCGGAGAAGTAAATCTTCATAGGATATCCAAAGGAAACTATTGGATACACCTTCTATCACAGATCCGAAGGCAAGACTTTTGTTGCTAAATTCGGAAACTTACTAGAGAAGGAGTTTCTCTCGAAAGAAGTGAGTGGGAGGAAAGTAAAAAAAACTTGATAAGGTAATTGTACCTTCTCCCTTATTGGAAAGTAGTTCATCACAGAAATCTGTTCCTGTGACTACAACACCAATTAGTGAGGAAGCTAATGATGATGATCATGTAACTTCAGATCAAGTTATTACCGAATCTCGCAGGTAAACCAGAGTGAGATCCGCACCAGAGTGGTACTGTAATCCTGTTCTGGAAGTCATGGTACTAGACCATGACGAACTTGCGAACTATGAGGAAGCGATGATGAGCCCAGATTCCGCAAAATGGCTTGAGGCCATGAAATCTGAGATGGGATCCATGTATGAGAACAAAGTATGGACTTTGGTTGACTTGCCCGATGATCGGCAAGCAATTGAGAATAAATGGATCTTCAAGAGGAAGACGAACGCTGATAGTAGTGTTACTATCTACAAAGCTAGAATTGTCGCAAAAGGTTTTCGACAAGTTCAAGGTGTTGACTACGATGAGAGTTTCTCACTCGTATCTATGCTTAAGTCTGTCCAAATCATGTTAGCTATTGTCGCAGTTTATGAAATCTGGCAAATGGATAAACAAAATTGCATTCCTTAATGGATTTATTAAAGAAGAGTTGTATATGATGCAACCAGAAGGTTTTGTCAATCCTAAAGGTGCTAACAAAATATGCAAGCTCCAACGATCCATCTATGGACTGGTGCAAGCATCTCGGAGTTGGAATATAGGCTTTGATAAGTTGATCAAAGCATATAGTTTTATACAGACTTACGGTGAAGCCTGTATTTACAAGAAAGTGAGTGGGAGCACTACAATATTTCTGATAAGTATATGTGAACAACATATTGTTGATCTGAAATAATGTATAATTTTCTGGAAAGCATAAAGGAATATTTGAAAGGAGTTTTTCAAAGAAAGACCTCGGTAAAGCTGCTTACATATTGAGCATCAAGATCTATAGAGGTAGATCAAGACGCTTGATAAGTTTTTCAATGAGTACATACCTTGACAAGATTTTGAAGTAGTTCAAAATGGAACAGTCAAAGAAAGAGTTTTTGCCTATGTTGCAAGGTGTGAAATTGAGTAAGACTCAAAGCCCGACCACAACAGAAGATAGAAATAGAATGAAAGTCATTCCCTATGCCTCAGCCATAGGTTCTATAAAGTATGGCATGCTGTGTACCAGATCTATTGTATACCCTACACTGTGTTAAGCAAGGGAGTACAATAGTGATCTAAGAGTAGATCACTGGACAGCGGTCAAAATTATCCTTAGTGGAATAAGGAAATATTTCTCAATTATGGAGGTGACAAAAAGGTTCGTCGTAAAAAGTTACGTCGATGCAAGTTTTGACACAGATCTGGATGACTCTAAGTCTCGATCTAGATACATATTGAAACTGGGAGCAATAAGCTAGAGTAGCTCCGTGCAGAGCATTGTTGACATAGAAATTCGCAAAATACTTACGGATCTGAATGTGACAGACCCGTTGACTAAAATTATCTCACAAGCAAAACATGATCACACCTTAGTACTCTTTGGGTGTTAATCACATAGCGATGTGAACTAGATCACTGACTTTAGTAAACCCTTTGGGTGTTGATCACATATCGATGTGAACTATGGGTGTTAATCACATGGTGATGTGAACTATTGCTGTTAAATCACACGGCGATGTGAACTAGATTATTGACTCTAGTGCAAGTGGGAGACTGAAGGAAATATGCCCTAGAGGCAATAATAAAGTTATTATTTATTTCCTTATATCATGATAAATGTTTATTATTCATGCTAGAATTGTATTAACCGGAAACATAATACATGTGTGAATACATAGACAAACAGAGTGTCACTAGTATGCCTCTACTTGACTAGCTCGTTAATCAAAGATGGTTATGTTTCCTAACCATAGACAAAGGAGTTGTTATTTGAGTAATGAGGTCACATCATTCGTTGAATGATCTGATTGACATGACCCATTCCATTAGCTTAGCACCCGATCGTTTAGTATGTTGCTATTGCTTTTCTTCATGACTTATACATGTTCCTATGACTATGAGATTATGCAACTCCCATTTACCAGAGGAACACTTTGGGTGCTACCAAACGTCACAACGTAACTGGGTGATTATAAAGGAGCATTACAGGTGTCTCCAAAGGTAGATGTTGGGTTGGCGTATTTCGAGATTAGGATTTGTCACTCCGATTGTCGGAGAGGTATCTCTGGGCCCTCTCGGTAAAGCACATCACATAAGCCTTGCAAGCATTGCAACTAATGAGTTAGTTGCGAGATGATGTATTACAGAACGAGTAAAGAGACTTGTCGGTAACGAGATTGAACTAGGTATTGGATACCGACGATCGAATCTTGGGCAAGTAACATACCGATGACAAAGGGAACAACGTATGTTGTTATGCGGTCTGACCGATAAAGATCTTCATAGAATATGTAGGAGCCAATATGGGCATCCAAGTCCCGCTATTGGTTATTGACCGGAGATTTGTCTCAGTCATGTCTACATTGTTCTCGAACCGTAGGGTCCGCAGGCTTAACGTTACGTTGACAGTAATTATGAGTTTATGCATTTTGATGTACCGAAGTTAGTTCGGAGTCCCGGATGTGATCACGGACATGACGAGGAGTCTCGAAATGGTCGAGACATAAAGATTTATATATTGGACGACTATATTCGGACACCGGAAGGGTTCCGGGGAAGTTTCGGATAAAACCAGAGCACCGGGAGGTTACCGGAACCCCCCGGGGGGTTAATGGGCCTGATGGGCCTAATGTGGAGAAGAGGAAGGGGCTGCCAGGGCAGGCCGCGCGCCCCCTCTCCCCCTAGTCCGAATTGTACAAGGAGGAAGGGGCGGCGCCCCCCCTTTTTCCTTCTGTCCCTCCAACTCTCCTAGTTGGACAAGGAACGGGAGGCAGGGGGCACCCTAGAACACACAAGTTGATCTTCGTGATCGTTCCTTAGCCGTGTGCGGTGCCCCCTTCCACCATATTCCACCTCGGTCATATCGTTGTAGTGCTTAGGCGAAGCCCTGCGTCGGTAGAACATCATCATCGTCACCACGCCGTCGTGCTGACGAAACTCATCCCTGAAGCTTTGCTGGATCGAAGCCCGGGGAGCGTCATCGAGCTGTACGTGTGCCAAGAACTCGGAGGTGCCGGAGTAACGGTGCTTGGATCGGTCGGATCGGAAGACGTACAACTACTTCCTCTATGTTGCGTCAACGCTTCCATTGCAGTCTACAAGGGTACGTAGACAACACTCTCCCCTCTCGTTGCTATGCATCATCATGATCTTGCGTGTGCGTAGGAATTTTTTTGAAATTACTACGAAACCCAAGACCTCGCCCCCGAGCGCGCGCGCCTCCGCCGTACGTCCCCGAGCGTTCCTCATCGCCGACGCCACCTCGCGGTGAGCGCCGCCCCGTTCCCCTGCTCCTCCCCCTGTACTGGCCGCCGACGCCGCCGCGCGCTGCCATCGCGCCGCCGCGCGCCCCTGCCCTTCGCCCGCCGCCCCTGCCCTTAATTCTTTTAGTTTATTTTTTTCATATGTTGTGTATGTATATTGTATATGTGTATGTATAATGTATATGTGTATGTTTATGTATATGTGTATGTATATGTCTATGTATAATGTATATGTGTATGTATATGTGTATGTGGTTAGTTTAATTTTTTTTGTTCATAGAAATTTTGTTCATATATATATATATATAAAGTTTTTTGTTCATAGAAAGTTTTTGTTCATATATAGAAAGTTAGAAGAAAATTTAGAATATGCTAAAATTTAGAAGAAAAAGAAGGATAGGAAAGAAGAAAATAAGAAGGGGAAGAAAGAAGAAGAGGAGAGGAAAAAGAGGAGAAATAAATAAGAAGAGGAAAAAAGAAGAAAAAGAAGAGGAGAAGAAGAAAGGAATAGAGGAGAAGAAGAAAAAAAATAGAAATTTCTATTTTTTTTCTTCTTCTCCTCTATTTCTTTCTTCTTCTCCTCTTTTTTTTCTTCTTTTTTTTTCTTCGATCTTCTCCTCTATTCCTTTCTTCTTCTCCTCTCTATTCCCTCTCCCGATAACTTCAACACGAGAGGTGGTCGATATACCCCTCGGATAACTTCGACATGAGGGGCGGTCGATATATATACCCCCTCTCGACTGTGATAATAACTTATACCGCGGGAGCACCCCCCCCGACCCTCTCGCTCGACCAAAACTCTCGAGGACACCCAAACCCATCGAAAAAAACGATGTCGGTCTCCTACCCCCTCCCGCCGCGCCCCTACCCGAAAAACTCTCTTGAGGCCACCCCAAACCCTTGAAGCGTTGTCGAGGCCACGCCAAACCCTAGAGAAGCAGCAGCGTCGAGGCCACTAATTAATATATATGATTCCTTACTATGATTAGCTAGCTAGTTCTACGTTTGCTACTAATATATCCATTTGTCATGTTTGAATAATAATTGCCATGTTGTAAATATTTGTAGAAACTATGGACACCACCCGAGACGAAGCAAACGAAGCGATGTTGAGGGACATAATCGCAGAAGGAAGTGATGCCGTCTCGTTGTATCTCAACGACACCGATGGTACTCTGGAAGGAGAGGGTGAAGAAGCTGGCTCTGGTGACCTAATGCCGGTGCAAGAAGAAGAACGTTAGGACGGCTCCGGTGACCCAATGCTGGTGCAAGAAGGAGACCGTGATGACGGCTCCGGTGACCGAACCGAGTCCGGCCAGGTATATATATTAGTTAAGCCTGTGCTGACTAGCTAATTGATGCATTCATTGTTTTGGTATGTACACATATTAATTAAGTCTTTGCTCTTTTTTCTAGCCCTCTAGATCGAGCACAACTGAGGTAAAGAGACGAGACCCGAAGAAAAAGTTGAGCTCAGATGAAAGGTTTGAGATCATAGCAATCGCGCCCGACGGCCAACCTATAGAACCCATCCGAACAAAGAAGGCATTTGTTGCTCAGTGCGGGGTTCTGGTTAGGGACAAGATCCCGATCAGCATCCAGCAATGGTTCAAGCCGGCTACAGAAGACCCTGAGGTGTCTTACGTCAATGATATGCAGAAAAATGATCTTTGGACTGAGCTGAAGACAAATTTCACCCTACCGCCAGAGGATGATCCGGAGAAGCCAGTTAAAGTGCAATTAATCAAGTCTTTTGCTCTTAAGAGGATGGCAGACCTATTCAGGAGGTGGAAGAATGACCTGAATAGGTTTGTCAAGAAAAAAGAGACACCAGAATTCAAGGGCATATATGAGAAGATCAGAGGTGTCTGGCCTGCATTTGTGGCCTACAAGACATCGGAAAAGAGTAAGAAGATGTCGGCGACAAACAAGAAAAATGCTGCGAAGAAGAAGTTTCACCATCGCACGGGGTCAGGTGGCTACCTCGTAGCCCGGCCTAAGTGGGCCAAGGCTGAGAATGATCTGCTTGCAAAAGGGATCGAACCAGAGACAATGAGCTGGCCAGACCGTTGCCGGACTTGGTTCTTCGGGGCTAGCGGAACCTTGGACCCTGTAACAGGGAAGTGCATTTGGACGGATGAGCAACTTGACATACCCTTGAGGAAGCTTCGGTACTATATCGCTGCAGCGCAGAAAGGGACGTTCCTTTCCAGACAGAGAGAACGACGAGCTCACAAAGGCCCTCGGAAATCCTGAGCACCCTGGACGGACACGAGGCACGCCAGGCTCCATTCCGTGGAAGGCTGGGTTTCCGGACGCAGGCGATTACAAAAGCCAGGAGAGGAGGAAGAAAGTGCAGCAGTCCAAACTGCAGGCGCTTAAAGAAAGGGTACTCGGGATAGAGGACGAGAAGCAAATCGCAGCAAACGAACTGCCGAAGCTTCCCCTGAAGCTACCCCGCCATCTCAGCGGAGAAGCAGTGTGGCTTCCACCGAGCTGCTTCAGCCGGAGCTTGTCTTGACGGCTCCTGCCAGCTATCCCGTGGATGCTATCACGGAGGCTCAAATTTGCCACCTTATGACGCAATGGATGAATATGAAGGTCAAGGCGGTTGTTGGCTCTGTTTTTCCTGATGAACCCGACGCAACTTTTCACTGCCAGCCGATTCCAGAAGGATATGCTAAGGTGATGGTGGATGAAATAACGGAGGGATTTGAGGACCTCCCGCTTCACCACCCTACCGGAGAAGGGGAGACTCGGCTGGGTTCTGCTCTGAAGACTCAATGCCTATGGCGGAAGGAGCTCATCAACCTTCCAAACTGGACGCCTCCGCCTCCTCCTCCTCCTCCGACGAGTCAGGGCACTCCGCCTCCTCCACCGCCTCCTCCTCCGGCGAGTGACGATCAGGGCCCTCGGCCGGCTCCTTCTCTGGCGCGTGGCGGCACTCCGCCTCCTTCTCCGCCTGCGCCGGCGCGCCCGAGCAGCCAGCCTCCTCCTTCTCCGCCTCGTCAGCAAGGGCCGAAGAGACCCGCCGCCACTCCGGCAGCTGCTCTAGTGCATCGTAGTCCTTCTCCCCCGCCTCGGAAGCAAGTCAAGAAGACTGCCGCTCCGTATGCTCTGCCGGCGTCTAGCACTACAGCCAGAGGCGGGAGGAAATACAGATTCGGTCCTTCTCTGAAGACTCCAGAGAAGTTACCATACGAGAGGACCCTGGAGGAGAACGCGAGGATCGCGCAAACCCAGGTGGATGACTGGTTTCAAGGGTTGAAAACAAAGAGACATCCACCTCCGAAGGAGAAGGTAGATTCGGTAAAAGTGAAGCGCACTCTGGCTGCCCTGGCAAAACCACCCAAGTCTCCGCCGAAACAAAACTATGAGCGCATTATTGGAAAGGCATTTGCCGAAGCGCAGCGGTCGGGAAGTACTATCAATGATCAAAGGATGAAAGAACGACGAGCTGGGAAACAAATTGCCCAGCTCGGCGAACAAGCAAAGCAATCGTGCCCCCCGCTCAAGGTGCCTAGCGTCGATCCGAGGATGGCGCCCGGTTATAACAATCCTGACGATTACCTGCCCGACGATGTACATTATGATTTCCTGGACGTGCAGATACACAGATACGAGTAGGGGAAGCCTCTCGTCAAAGATGAAAGATCTCTAACAACGATGATGCGAAGATTGCATGATTGGTACATGAAAACCTGCAGAGAGTCTGGGGGGAGGAATACTTTGTATATGAGAGTTAAACCGGAGCATGACCTCATTGGAATTGAACTGTTGCATGTTCCATTTGAGGAGTTCTATCAGTTTTTCAATCAATTGGCCCTCGATAAAGCAACGGTCACCTGCTACTGTCTGTAAGTACTACTACTTCTGTCATTAAGTCTCTCTATATAGCTCAGCTCTATCATTGCATGTATTTATAATTATCTTCACTATATTATGCAGATTGAAGATCGCCGAATTGAAGAAAAGACAAATCGGTGATATTGGGTTCATTAACACAAATCTCATAGATGCAGTTCAGGTTAAAGATCATGCCGTAGATACTGAGGCCAACTTGCTACGATCATTCAAAATAAATGAACACAAAGATATAATACTCTTTCCTTACAACTTCAAGTGAGTGTTGTCTTGTGCATATTCGGTTTCGCTTATATATTAGTCCAGGTTATAGTAATGTAATTGATGATTTATGCATGCGTGCGCAGTTTCCACTATATTCTCCTGGAGATTAGGCTTGAGCAGGGAGTAGTAACTGTCTTGGACTCGAGACGGAAAGATCCCCAGGAGTATGCGGACATGACTGAAATCCTCAAGAAGTAAGTTAAATCGATCATTATCCACCATATCAGCAAATTTGTTCATTTCCTGATATCAAGTAATTGTTTTCTTTTGTCTGGCAGTGTTTGGAGAAAATTCAGCACAAAATCCCCGGGACTCCCGAAGGAGTTGGAATTTAGATACCCGAAAGTAAGTACTATAGTACCATGTTCCGCGTGTCTCCTAGCTATTGATTCAAGCGCTAGTTTCATCAATACCATTTGGCATTCTTGCTTATCTGTTTGATTGACCTCTATTTCTTGTAAAGTGGTTGTGGCAGGAACAAGGGAATGATTTCTGTGGATACTACGTCTGTGAGTCCATCCGCCACACGACCTGTGAGCGGGGCGGGTACTCTGAGAAACAATATGAAGTGCGTAATAAATAATATTCACAATTTTTGTTTATTATCATCATTTGTGTTGAGTTTCATTCATTCATATATATATATATATATATATATATATATATATTATATATATATATATATATATATATATATATATATATTGACCCCTTCTTCAAATTAGATGTTTCGGCAGCCGGATGAACTCCTAGAACCAGATCGCATGCGAGCAATTCAAGAGGAATTGGCGGCATTCTTTCTTGACCACGTGATCGCTGAAGACAGAGAATACTATGTGGACCATGCGTCCATAATTTAAGAGATTATATTTGTAAAAGATAATTATTGTATATATGTAGCCGGTAGTGTCGGACGATAGATATACGAGAACTTGTTGTTCGACCAATCTCTCGGAGAAGGAGAGGTGGTCGATATCACTTCTTTCTGTATGCATATATGTTCATGACGATCTTCTATTTCCTTCGTTTGCTTACTAGCTAGTTAGCGTGCCTAGTCCTCTCTATACGTATGTATAGTACGTAGCGTCGACCAAGCACGGACATAAGAAAGGACACTTCTCTCTATTAATTAGCTATCTAACACAATATATGAAATACCTAAATTAACCCCCCAAAACCCCCAAACCCCCCCCCCCACCCTTTCAAAAAAACCAAAAACCCCAGCCACAGAAATGCTGACGCGTGGAGGTCTATTGGTCCCGTTGGTGCCACCAACCGGGACCAAAGGCCCTCCTGCCTGGGCTCGGCGCACAGGCCACGTGGAGGCCCATCTGTCCCGGTTCTGGTTTGAACCGGGACTAAAGGGTGAGGGTATTAGTAACGACCCTTTAGTCCCGGTTCGGGAACCGGGACTAAAGGCCCTTACGAACCGGGACAAAAGGCCGGTTTTCTACTAGTGCGATCCCATCTCTCCAAGAAAAATCACCACCAGCGGCCTCCAATCGGCATGGCGACGAGGAGCTGAGGACTAGCAACTCCTTCTCTCCTCTGCCTCTTGCCTTCTCCCTCGCCGCCCACCACACCCTTCCCCGCCTAGCGCCATCGTCCCCGTGTTCATCCTTCGTTCCCGTCGCCAACTGAGCCACAGGAGGACCGCCACCTCCCACACCTCCAAGGGATGCCGCGGGAGTGCCGGTGATTCGTGAACCACCGGGGGTGCCGCACCGATTGCCGCTTCCGACGACACTGGAGCCATCCCATCCGACAAGGAAGCAGGGCGGCGCCGCCGCCGCCTCTTCTCAGGGTGCTGTCGCTGTTGAGGCCCATCGCCCAACTGTGCTCCTGTGGGGCGACGCTCAAAATTGGCTCCAAGTGGCATCCCCAAGCCCTACCACGCACCCTTGGATTGGATCCATGTGGTAGCTGGCGATTACAGTCTTCGTTGTGTGTATTTGGTGATGTCCTGCACTATGGGAGTCAATAGTTTGGTGATCAACTTGGGTACAAGGATCGTTGTGTGCATTTCTTTTCTTATTTTCTACAACTGGTGCTTGTTCATGTCCCCATTGTGTTCCAGGGATGTTATTTTGTATTATTGTTTTCCAGTGTCTACCCTTGTATTTATTCGGCGCAATGTTTTTTTTGCAATTTGCCTTGAAAGCTTGTTGGATTAGAGGATGATAAACACGAGGGGAAACTTTGTAGAATGGTGTATGTTGCCTACCAAGTTTAGCTTCAGATTTTCAGTGCTTTGACACTTTGTGCAGAATGAACAAAATATTACATGTCAAGAGCATTTTCATGCATATAAAGAGTAATCGGAGGCATGAAATTGCGAGTTGTATGGGTTGATTTATATTGACCAGTTTTATGTATGTAACCGTGTGTACCATACATATTCATTGTTTCATGCCTTGTCAAGTTTTCCTATATGCCACGAGGCGCAAATCAATCTTTTATTTACCACATGTTGGCATCTATTTGAAGTATATCCAATAATTATACGTGCGTTGCACGTGCACACTTACTAGTAAAAGAAAATGCAAGAGTTAGCAGTCTGACTGCGAAAGACTGAAAAATACTGATTTTTTTTCTGAATGACGTTTTTGGAGTATTGATTTTGTTGTTTTAGAAACTCTAAAAAAAATAAAATTCTGCGAACGTTGAAAGTTTTGATCAATGTTTCTCACTAAACAATTTCAGATGTTTTTTTGTCGATTTTACTGTTCATCCGCGGCTCCGCGCTAACATGAGCTCGTGCTAAGAAACTCCATGTCCGGCTATTCTGTGATTCGGTCACACGTAACGAATGCGAAATAGTAGTTTCTGCGGAAATGTTAACGCCCACACGTGTGGGCATTAGCCAACTCACCCACACGTCTCCATCACCGTTCAGTAACTTCTGCACGAATCTTGGCATGAATTAGCTGATTTTGTATGCCACATAGGACAACTCGCGTGTGTGGTGTGTGAGAGAGGTCGCCCACACATCCGTTTCACCACACGGAGGGGCTGGTGTGTGGGCGTTCAGCAGTTCGCGCCACACGCCACTTTGCACGCACTCACAAGGGCTAGTGTGTGGGCATTTGCTATCTCGCCCACACGCCGTCTCCTCTCCCACACCCAAGCTGCTAGTTGCCATGTGTTTTCGCAGCGCACATGGCAACTGCCCCTAGTGTGCTTTATAAGCAGGTGGCAACTCTTTTTTTTACCCGAGTTGTCATGTGTTTTTGCAGGGTACATGGCAACTGCCTAGTGTGCACGTAAGCGGATGGCAACTCTCTTTTACCGAGTTGCCATGTGTTTTTGCATGGTACATGGCAACTGCCCCAACGTGCACGTACATGGCAACTGCCCTAAATGTAAGCAGATGGCAACTCTTCCTTTTTACATGGCAACTGCCCTAGCATGCTTGTGAGCACATGGCAACTCTCTCAACTGCCTAGTGTTAGTATGTGGCAACTCCTAAAGTTATGAAATCATGGCAACTACATTAGATCAGACCATACATGGCAACTGCAGTTGAGCAACCATGACAACTGCAGTTGTCCGACATGGCAACCGTAGTTCAGCGACATGGCAACTGCAGTTAAACGAACATGGACGAGGGTCTGGACCATGGCAACTGCGGGCGCGCGGTGGGCGTCACGCGTGGCGTGCGAGACCAGGAGGGTACGAGGCCTGACATACGGGCGTGTTGGCGTTATCAACTTCGCCCACACGTACGCGTGTGAGAGGGTTTGAGAGGGAAAAAAAGACATGTGTGGGCATTAGTTGTTTTGCCCACACGTAGGTGTGTGGGCTGGTTGCTGTCCATGCCACACAAGGCGTGTGGCACAACTACCCGATACACTACACGTGTGGCAGTTATCGGGACTTTTTTTTGAGACAATGCGAAATAGTAGTGGAGTACAGGAGCAGTAGAGAGATTGCTGTAGGAGTTGGAGTGTTGCGTGGACCAGCAGTACTCCGCGTACAGCACGGAGGAAATCAGGAGCAGGACACATGTGATGTGAAGTATAGTAGCTCAGCACTCAACCCAAGCGTGCACATGCATGCATGCATGCATCCGCGCATGAACGGAGCAGGACGCGCGACCCACCGCCAGCGGCCCCGACCAAGCAGCGGGAGAGAGGGAGAGACCACCAGCCCAGCCGGCACCGGACAAGGCGATCCATGTTCCTTCCCGGAGAATCTCGCCCGGATTCGTCCCGTCCCGTGCGCCGCTGCGGCCGCCACGAACGCATCCAGCGCAACAGCCAGCCAAAAAACGACCCGAGACCGGCGGCCGAGACGGACAACGGCCTGGGTCACACGGCCTCGCCGCGTCGCGCGCGCGGTGCCGGGCGGCTCCGGCGCGGCGTGCTGCTGGCCACGCCGCTGCAACTCCGCCATTGTAGCAGCACGATCTCGCATCGAACGAACGAGACGGCAAAACGGCAACAGGCCAAGGAGAGGCCCAGCGTGCACGGCGGCCGAGAGCGGTCGCTGTACTTGGCATGGCCTCTCCCCGTGGATCGCTCACGGGCACGGGCACCTACCTACTCTACCTAGGCGATCTAGGCCCGGCCGGCAGAAGCAAAGCGACGAGGGGCGACGACCGAGCGAGCAGCATCGCGACGACGCCACCGATTTCACCGTCCCGTCGACGACAGGATCGGTGTGATGTGACGTGACCCCAGTAAACCAACCTGCTGCCACTAGCCACACACGGACCCACGGACGGACGGCCCCAAACGCTCTCCCAGGGACGAGATAAATATTGCGCGATAAACCGCACGAGCAGCGGAGCAGGGCGAGTGGTAATCTAATCACCGTGCGGTCGCTTTCGTCCTCCTTCATCCCCGCTCCGTGAGAGTGAGGTCGTAAACTCGTAATGGTGACGGACTGATGGTGCATCTTGGCTCACTTTTATCCACGATGAAAAGAAGGGAGCACATTGGGTGCATGGTAATATCTTACTACTTTAAGCCGCGCCATTAGGTTAGCCGGACAAGAGGAAAGGCGGCCCTGATCAAAAACAGTTCGCGGAAAGGGACGGATCATCAAAAATCAATAATCTGCCCACCCAAACTGTAATACTGTATGCTTTGCTGCCTCGGACGTCGTGGTTACTTTGCGCGCTCGCTAGCGACGGTCGCAAGCAAAGCGAAGTGACAAGACCCGTCCGTCGGTGACCGGAGCCACCGGCCAAGATCATCAGTTGTTCCCTCGCAAAAAAAAAGATCATCAGTTGTTAGCTCCTCCCAATGCTAGCTACTAGCTCTCGTCGCCTCTCACCGCTCGAGGAGTCGCTTTGAACCCTTCATGGACCGGACTACTGGTAGCTAGCTAGGGCCAACGACTCTGCATGCCTGCAGTAATTTCCCAAACACACCTTGCCACTCACAGTGACAGTGTTCCTGGATTTTTTTTGTTTCCGTGTCGATATGTTTTTTTTATTTAATTTTGCTGAGTCCATGAGCGTTCTTCAGTCTTGACTGCTTCAAACTGCACCCTAAAATGCTCGTAGTTTGAGCAGAAGCCAAGTGCCATTGCATAAACAGAGCAAGATAGCCATGCATAGTCTCACTGCCATTTCTTCATGCTACAGATCAGAGTGCATCATCTTAAACCAGCAGCCTTCCAGTTCTGCACAGTACTACAGCTACTGGAGTAATGAACTCTACTAGTACACTACCCGTCGTTACAGGTGGTACATTACACCGAACGATAATAACGGAAAAAGAAAAGAAAAGCCAAACCCAAAGCTAATTAATCATCTCCCAGTCGGCCCGTGCAACGGTGTGCAAGAACCAAATCGGGCCGCGCCTGGGCTGGGTTCAAGGCTTCAAGCCGAGCTCTCCCGTACGCTGGCTGGATGGGTACGGTGGCTAGCAGCAGTCGCCGGCGACGGAGGCGAGCGCGCGGCGGAAGGCGGCGGGGGAGCAGCAGGGGATGCGGAGCGGGCCCTGGTGGTCGTACCCGTACTCCTGCGCCGCGCGCCACCGAGCAGCTCCGCCGCGCGGCCGAGGAACTCGAGTCAAGTGGAGAAAGAGAAAACAAGTATATGAACTATAAGAGTATATATTTAATTTTGGACTGTGATATCTGGCACACGTGTGCCACATTGCTAAGAGGGTGCTTGGATCCATCTGGATTGGAGGGTTTGGAGGATAATAAATGCTTAATAATTTGATTTTAGTCTTTTTAGTATTTGGATCCAAGCATGAGTGAGGCTAGCAAGTTTTAGTCCCACTACTTTTAGTCATGGGACTAAAACGTATCCAAGCACCCTCTAAAAGTACCACACTACTCTTCTCCCTTCAATGCCATCTCCTCCAGAGCGACCACCCTCCCGCCGCACCAAACACCTCGCTTCTTTTCCCGATTCCCTGGGCCATCCCGACATCCCGCACGAACCCCTCCCTCCCGATTTTCTGGGCCACCTCGATTCCCCCGACCCACCCCTCCCGATTTTCTGGGCCTCTTCGCTTCTTCTCGCGATTCGCTGGGCCATCCTTGGAGTTTGAAAAAGGGAAGTGGCCTCTGCACTTCTGCACACACACTGCTTGTAGTTTGAAAAAAGGAAAAGAAATACGGTTGTAGTGGGATCGAACCCACAACCTCCAACAGTACATCGAGCTACAACAACCAGCAGGATTAGGCCACCTTACGTGATTTTGTACAACTTGCACACTACTTGTATTCCTGACACGAGATCGAACGACGAAAGAGAGCGATCAATAACCGAAAATGCAAACCGACAGACTCACTTGACCGGGTTTTCAAAAATAATTATGTATATTTTACACCGGTTCAGATGGTTCACAAACTCGGGTGTCCCCTTCGCTCCTTTTTCAGATGCTAATCACCACAGTGTTTGTACTTAAATTATCAGATATGAGGTTCGTATATTATCATATTATTTACATAGAAGTTGTCGGGGGTATGTTTTTCAACTACTTTTTTCTATCTTGATCAAATGTTACCGCGGTGTTTGTACTTAATTTATCGGGTATGAGGTTCGTATATTACCATGATATTTACATAGAATTTATCGTGCTATATTTTTCAGTAACTTTTTCCTCCTTGGTCAAAAATGTTACCGCGGTGTTTGTACTTAAATTATCAGGTATGCAATTCTTATATTACCATGCAATTTACATGAAAACTATCGGGCTATATTTTTCAAGAATTGTTTCCCCCTTCGTCAAAGTTATTGCCGTGTTTATATCTAAGTTATCAGGTGAACGGTGCGTATATTAGCACACTATTTTCACATAAGTTATCGAGGTATATTTTTGAACAACTTTTTCTCCCCTTGGTCAATGTTACCACGGTGTTTTGTTCGTAAATTATCGAGTATGCGGGAGGTACATTAGCATACTTTTACACATAAGCTAGCAACGATATGTTTTCCAACAACAAGTTACCGAGCTAATTTCACATGAGTTACCGAGCTTATATTATCCAAGAACTTTCTTGCGGTGTTTGTACGTAAGTTATAAAGCATGTGTTCATATATTATCATGATATGTTTTCAACAAATTTTCCCTCATGGTCAAAAAAGTTATCACGGTGGTTGCACGTAAGTTATCGCGTATATGGGTTGTTTAGTACCATATTATTTTCACACAATTTACCAGGGTATGTTTTCAACAACTTTTTCTTGCGGTAAAACAAGTTAATGCGGTGTTTCTATGTAAGTTATCGAGTGTGCGGTTCGTATATAGTACCATGCTATTTTCACATAATTTATCAATGGTGTGTTTTTCTACATTTTTCTTCATTCTTGGTCAAATTTACCGTGGTGTTTGTATGTAAGTTATCGTGTATGCGGTTTATATATCACCATCTTATTTTCACGTAAGTTATTCATGGTATATTTTCAACAATTTTTTCCATGGTTTAGAGTTATCGTGATATTTGTGCGTAATTTATCAGTGTATGCAGTTCATATATTACCGAGTTATTTTCACATAAGTTATCAGTGTATATTTTTCAACAACTTTTTTCTCATGGGTAAAAATTATCGAGGTATTTGTGGATAAGTTATCACGCCCGTGGTGCATATGTTACCATGTTATTTACGTAGAAGTTACCGAGGGTATTTTCAGCAACTTGTTTCTTCCAACCTAAAGGCCCCGCACGTGGGCTACATAAGTTACCACACATGTGGCATGTCAGTTATCGTGGAATTTTCACTGAAGTTACCAGGGGTATGTTTTTCAACATTTTTTCCCCTTTTTTCAATGTTACCGTGGTGTTTGTAAGTGTTGTCAGATCTACGGACTGTATATTACCATGCTATTTACATAGAAGTTACTGAGGGTATGTTTTCAACAACCATTCCTCTCGGGTCAAATATTTTCTCTCCGGTCAAAAAGTACCACGATGTTTGTATGTAAGTTATCACGTCTGCAGTGTGTATATTATCATGCTATTTACACATAAGTTACTGGTTATTGTTGAATAAATTTTTCCACAACTTGCTCAAGTCCCTACTACAAAAAAAACAAAATAGTATTTTTACATGCAATAGAAATTATTGCCCCATGACTAATTTGGTTTGTACAAGAAGAATATATACACACCCCATTGAAGAATTGGCGATGGATGGACAAACAAATTTCCAGGAACAAATTTATCTCTCTCTTTTTTGCTCTCCGCAAATGTTCAACTATTGCCTAGAAGAAGTACATCCATAGCTTCAGTCATCAGAACACGCATACAGATTTGTCGTTACTAACCACTAGAGAAATTATGAGTGCTTTTTTTGCAACTGTTTTATTCCCGGGTAAAGGTTACCGCCATGTTTGCAACTCAAAAAACACCGTCGAGAGGCAGCAGGCTGTGAGGCAGTTGTGTACTCGACAAAAGTATCATTCATTTTTAAACTTTATTTTTCTGAACCAGGATGCATTCTCTTTTCCAACAGTTTTATAGTACCACCAACAAAATTTGACCTCATGGACCTATAACAGAACTTATTAGGAGAGGTAGATAGGGTAAAAAATGATTCTTCTTTCGACAGGAAAAGGAGATATTTCAGGAATTCTAGGATTACTTTGGACGGAGGCTGGTGCAGTTTTTTTTTTGTGTTCAGTAGAAATGGTAGTGCGTTTGGTTCGGGCATCTGAAGGTTTATGAGTAGTAGGGATACTTAGGCTAAGGATACTGTTGTTTCATCAAGGGAGGTTTCAGTAGGAGGAAGCTCCTCTGCTTGAGGGTTAGGAACACTAAAGTACTCAACACAACTGCCACCGACGCCGCTGCTGCTTCTCAAGTTTCTCCTATTTGTGTTGCTGCTTGTCAAGTTTCTCTTGTTTGTTCTGCTGCTCCACCTCATGCATAACATTCAGCACCTTCTGCCAAGAACCCCGGCTAGAAATAGCATGCCATCACCTCTGCACATTCTTCCTTTTTTTTTGCGAGTGAACACATTCTTCCTTCAATCATATAGGTACATAAAGGAACAAGTACTATGCTTGTGCTATGAGTTCTGCACTACTGCTGTCCATTATGAAGTCAAGATTCATGAACATGAAAGGAACCAGTACTAGCTAGCCGGCGACAACAGCCAACACTTGCACGTGTACTGGTCGTTGGACGTGGACAGCAGATGGCATAATTGGGGAATTGGGGAAGGAGTTGGCGGCTGTGTACAGTGGAGGAATTTGGGAAGGAGTGCGTATGGCCGTGCACAGGTGAAGGTCGAACCTGGCTGGGCTAAAAGCAACACCTCTGCCTGGCGCTGGCGTCAACATGAGTGTGGGAGCCACTGGCTGTGACAGCGACGGCGGGGGAAGCAGGGTTTGGAGCAGGCGGGCATGGCGTTCTCGCTCTCGCCGACGAAGAGGGAGCGGAAGAAGGTCCTCGGCGGCGGCGGCGCGGTGACCTAGCGCGCGGAGCGGCTCTTGATGGGGCGGGGTTGCTGCTCCCCCTTGCGGCGCACCCCCTGCCTACCGCCACTCTTGGGGCCATATACATATTTCCGCTAGATTCAAAACGGACGTCGATGAGATAGTGTGGCAGTTTTGCAATCTGCCACACGGTTGCCACATACATATTTCGTTTAATTTTATAAGC
This sequence comes from Triticum dicoccoides, assembly GCF_002162155.2. NCBI lineage: Eukaryota > Viridiplantae > Streptophyta > Magnoliopsida > Poales > Poaceae > Triticum > Triticum dicoccoides. Next base: position 95,334,239 of record NC_041392.1, on the reverse strand, counting down.
AATCTGTATTAAATTATAGGCGGTCTCCACAATAATTGATGCAAACTTTATATTTAAGAACCGATGTGCATTTAACTATTTGAACCACATGGATCATTAGTCATACAGAAAAGAGGCTTATATTTTCTGTAGGCAATAACTCATTGAGACCTTATAATTAAAAAAATACATTTTAAAATATATTTATGAATGAATCTAAATTCCATGACACATGTTAAAAGATGCTTTAAAATATTTATTTCCAACAAAATAAAATTTCACATTTAAATACCAAATGAAATAATAATACAATCTAGCCGCGCAAATGCACGGGTGACCCCGCTAGTTAGTCATATTTGTTATGTTATGGGCATAAGGGCGAGGCCTTTAGGCATGTTCAGTGGGTAAGGGTGCGTGGGGCGTTTTCCCCGTTGCAACGCACGGGCATGTTTGCTAGTATATAAAACATGTAGAGTAAAAAAATAGATGCAACTAGTGTACAACCTCTTTAGCGAAGCCATGTCGATCTCAGCATGATTGGGTTGGTCGGTGAGGATGCTCGGCTGACTTGGCTGTCGGAGGAGGGGAAGAAGATCTTAGGCGTTTGGAGATGGAGCCCGGGGTACTGCTTCGCTGTGATGGAGGGTTTCGTCGTTGGAGCTGCTCCGGTGAGTTGTACGATGCCGAGGCTTAAGCAAGACAAGAGAGACAACGTTAACCTGAGTGGAATTCTAATAGCATCTCCAATAGATGACGTAAAATATATAACCACAAAGTTCTAGATGTAAAATACATCAGCCGCTCATCTCTGAACTTAACTGTCGAGACTGAATTTAACTGTTGAAACTGAACTTAACTGTCGAAACTGAATTTTGCTGTCGGAACTGAATTTTACTGTCGAAACTGAATGCACTAGTAGCATAAAAGCAGTAGCAGCAGCAGCAGCGCGTGCGATAGCCGGGGCAGCTGGTCGTGTAGCAGCATCAGGTGAGGCTACACGTCAGTCGACTGACTTTTTCATCTTTGGTCAGTCGATTTTCCAGTCGTTCCATACGAAATCAAGGGCCTGCAGTTCATCTTCAACCTCCACCGCCCTGAGCTGCCAGCCACCACTGGCCAAAGAGCCGCCCCCCGCGGCCCGCGGCCAGCGGTGCGCCGCCCCAACCGCCCCGAAACCACTCCCCACCGCCGGTCCGCTGCCGCCCCGGCCATCCCTCTAG
>NC_041392.1:95294454-95332611 GCF_002162155.2 Triticum dicoccoides | reverse complement strand
ACCACCACCCCCACCCCGAACCCTAATATAGATAGTGGGGTACCTGTTCGGCGAGCCCCCCTTCCCGCTGCGGCTGGTTCTTCCTTAACTCCGGCGAGCAGCCCCCCACCTCCTGAAAATCGACTGACCCAAAAGTCGATTCAGTCGACTGAAGTGTAGCTAAATCGGAGCAGCATCGCAAGCAAGAGCAAGAGTGAGAGCAGCAACACGAGCAAGAGCAATAGCAATAGCAAGAGCAGACCAAGCAGGGGACCGAGAGCAAGAGCAGAGCAGCAGCGCGAGCGAGAGCTAAAGTATCAGCAGCTCCCACTGATGTGGACGCCGTCGCCTAGGGAGCGACGTCGTGGAGGAAGTGGCCGGCGACACCGCCGTGGATGAGCCGCACCGTGTCGGCTCGGGACCGAGCGCCGGCAGCGCCCTAAGATCGAATCAAGAAGAAAATGCGGCGAGTAGTGTACAACCTCTTTGGTGGCGCCAATTAGGCCTCAACTTCATCCGAGGAAACCGTGATGATGATGCTCTTCCGGCGGTGCAGGTGAAGATGGCGGTGTGGGAATGGAGGTGGCACGAAAGACGAGGGGAACGTCGGGGCAGCTCCTTGGAGGTGGAGGATGGGGTGGCTGAACCGGTGGGACGACGAGATCAACGATGGATCCTCATCTGGTATGGTGGATGAGGGACGTTGAGGTGTTGTTGTGGACGACGTTGTCGGGGAAGAGGCTCCGGCTGGGTGGCGGACGGAGGAGGGTGTGGGGCTTCGCGGGTTTTCACGGCCTTGGTGTACGAATGGGTGGGCGGATGGGATGGGAGTGGGGAACCATGACTTAGGGACGCGCTTGTCCGAAATATGGGGTAAGTTACGAAAGTACTCCCACCGATTTGACCTAGGCGGTTCTTTCGGTTCAGGGGTATCACGGGCATTTCGCGTGTCGGGATTTCACAGGAGGTGGGAGTTTTCACGTGTGTGGTAATTTTGGAATAGCAATGTGCGGGTTGAGATGGAGGGAGTTATCGGAGCACAACAAGACAAAGATATATCTTAAATATTTCGGGGTAACAAAGAAGCTAGCTTGAAATTTCGGCATTAACAAGGTGCAGCTTGAAATTTTGGGAGAACAAGCTTAATGTGTACAAAAAAAAAGACAATTCACACCTCATCACTAGAGAGAGCCATGTCCCGTTTTACTATATTACTAGAAATGCATTCAAATACAACAAAATACAACAACAAAAAACTAAAAAAATCGGGACAACAAACATAACGTGTACAGTACGAAAACAATTTGCTCTTCCCTCAACAATAAAAAATGTGTGTTGTCTAGCATATGGACTAAATTTGAGTACATTTTCCCTGTTTGAATGGGATTGTACTCGGGTTAGTTATCCAACCATCTAAATATTATCTTCACAACACATGACATGAATATAGTAGAAGTAAATTCCTGTATAAATACGAACTACATGTACATACGATCTCAAATTCAAATATATGTATCCATTTTATGTTGAATTCAAATCATAGTACATGTATGCTCTAACTAGATGTTCGGAATCTAAACCATGTATGATATAAGATGTCTACTACACAACCTTCTTCTTGTAGACATTATTGGGCCTCCAAGTGCAGAGGTTTGTAGGACAGTAGCAAATTTCCCTCAAGTGGATGACCTAAGGTTTATCAATCCGTGGGAGGCGTAGGATGAAGATGGTCTCTCTCAAACAACCCTGCAACCAAATACCAAAGAGTCTCTTGTGTCCCCAACACACCCGATACAATGGTAAATTGTATAGGTGCACTAGTTCGGCGAAGAGATGGTGATACAAGTGCAATATGGATGGTAGATATAGGTTTCTGTAATATGAAAATATAAAAACTGTTGGAAATATGCCCTAGAGGCAATAATAAAAAGGTTATTATTGTATTTCCTTGTTCATGATAATTGTCTATTGTTCATGCTATAATTGTATTAATTGGAAACCGTAATACATGTGTGAATACATAGACCACAACATGTCCCTAATGAGCCTCTAGTTGACTAGCTCGTTGATCAATAGATGGTTATGGTTTCCTAACCATGGACACTAGATGTCATTGATAACGGGATCACATCATTAGGAGAATGATATGATGGACAAGACCCAATCCTAAGCATAGCACAAGATCATGTAGTTCGTTTGCTAAAAGCTTTTCTAATGTCAAGTATCATTTCCTTAGACCATGAGACTTGAGGCCGCACTAGCCGCAACGGGGGAGCCCAAGAAGACTCCCACTGGTAATACATGCTTAAAAAAGATCAGTATTATGCGGTATACATGCAAATCTGACAGATAATATTGCAGATGGCGCCGGACTAAATCCGGAGAAGCAGCAACTCCTACGCCAGCTAGAAGCTGGCGAGAGCGTTCTTACAAAAGTGAGGCGGGAGAAGAATGATCTTCAGGATGCCAACACAAAGCTGGACTCGAACTAAAAGATGTTCGTGCCCAGTTGTCGGACTCCACTAAGGAGAATCAACGGCTGCGACGCGGCATATTTAGTAAGTGCTTTAAGTGAACTCTTGAAAAGGGAGTTCGGCGAAGGAGCCGGCTAACAGAGTTATGTCTGTAGGTATGCTAACAGGTCGTCCTGCAGAGGAGATGCCTGGTTCTACGGGTGACCTTCTTCCCGAGCTTTCGCACTTGCATGAGCGAGTTCGGCAGGCGATGTGAGGCGTTGCCCAAGCCCTATGGCCCTCCCATTCCATGCCCGAGGGTCTTCGAGAGCTTGCAGAGAAGCTAAAGGGAGCTCGGCGGCGCTTCCGGCTGTGGAAGATGTCAGCCTGCCGTCAAGGTGGTAGGGAGGCCTGGGCCATGGTGAAGACGCGGTACACGAAGTCTGACCCAAACCACATGGCCGAGGTCGGACCTATGGGCCCTGATGGGAAGGAGATCCCTGTAAGCTTAGTGTACGGCCAAGTAGAATTGGCCGCGAAGTATTCCCAGCAGGACTGTAAATTAGACAGCCTGTTAGATGGTATTGAAGAGGAATACAATCAGTCATAGTGACTGTGTAATTTCGATTGACATGTGTAATGCCTTCTAGCCGGATTGTAGATCGTTTGTCGTTGCCGACCTTTTCGCTTCAACCACGGGACCTGACGGTCCGGAGTGTGTCCGAATACCATAGCGGTTATATAAGAACCGGGGTATGCATGGAGACCAGGCGTAGGGGTCATTAGTGCTTTATCAGACAAGTGGCCAACTAGTTATGTTATATTACATGGTTAGTAAGAAACATCTTCCAGAGAGAATAGTTCCGTTAGGGGTTCCTTTCGCTGGGAGGCATGCCCTAAAGTGCATGTCCAGACTGCGTGAAAAAACGCATAAAAAGGCATCTGGGGGCGCATAAGATAAGTAAAAAGATCATCTTTAATTCACCGACCGAATATTCCCTTAAGAACGCTAGCTTTCGGCTTCACCCAGTCTGAGGTACACATCCGGCTGACCCGGCAGTAACAATCGCAGAGGTGCTCCCTTTACTGCCTAGCCGAACAATCGGGAACGTAGGGGTAAGCACAGGAGCCAGGCAACCCAGCTTGGCCAAAACTTAAGTCATATCGATGCATATAATGGTGAAAAAAGGTACATGCGGAAGTTTGACACATGTGTTGGGCGTGAAGCCCGTATAAATAAGCTTCTGTTAAGGAAGCCCCCAGGTTTAATGAGTGCGTGTAGCGCGTCACTTGATGAGCCTTTAAGGGCTATAAAAGAAAAGAGGGGGAGGAGAGAAATGTAAGACAGAAAAAATGGACAGAGGAGGGAGACGAACACAGAGTCCGGCGTTAGGCGTAGAATCTTCGGAGACGGGCTGCGTTCCATGGGTTCGGCTCGAGTCGGTTATCCGAGGCATCTCGCAGGCGGTGCGCTCCACCAGTAAGGACTTGGTCGATTATGAAGGGACCTTCCCATTTGGGCTTGAGCTTGTCCTTTTTCTTGTCCGGCAGGCGTAGAACTAATTCACCCACGTTGTAATTTTTCGCCCGCACTTCTCTGCTTTGATATTTTCGAGCCTGTTGTTGATAGAATGCGGAACGAGCTTTTGCCACGTCGCGCTCCTCCTCCAAGGCGTCCAGACTGTCCTGCCGATCGAGCTCGGCCTCTCTTTCTTCGTACATGCGCACTCGAGGTGAGTCATGAATTATGTCGCAAGGCAGAACTGCCTCCGCGCCGTACACCATAAAAAATGGTGTGTATCCGGTGGTGCGATTCGGCATGGTCCGCAGCCCCCAGAGTACGGAGTCGAGCTCCTCTACCCAGTGCGTGTTAGATTCCTTGAGGGACCGCACTAATCTGGGTTTGATGCCGCTCATGATAAGACCATTTGCACGTTTGACCTGGCCGTTAGTTTGTGGGTGATAGACGGAAGCATAATCGAGCTTGTACCGTTATCGGTTATGATGCTGTGGGGGACGCCATAACGGTGTACAACCCCGGATATGAAGTCTATCACGGGTCCGGATTCGGCCGTTTTAACAGGCTTGGCTTCTATCCATTTGGTGAACTTATCCACCATGACCAGTAAGTATTTTTTTTCTTATGGGTCCCACCTTTAAGGGGTCCGACCATGTCAAGCCCCCAGACCGCAAAAGGCCAGGTGATGGGGATAGTTTGGAGTGCGGTGGGTGGCATATGACTTTGGTTGGCAAAAAGTTGGCAACCAATGCATCATTGGACTAGGTCCTGAGCGTCTGCCCGGGCCGTCGGCCAATAAAAGCTTGTAAGGAAAGCCTTGCTAACAAGGGACCGAGCAGCGGCGTGGTGACCACCGAGTCCGGCAAGAATTTCAGCCAGAAGGTTCCGCCCTTCCTCTTCGGAGATGCACCTTTGAAGGAGTCCGGTAGTGCTTTTCTTATAAAGCTCTCCCTCATGGACTTTATAGGCTTTAGATCGCCGCACTATGCAGCGGGCCTCGTTTTGGTCCTCTGGGAGTTCCTGCCTAGTAAGGTAGGCTAGGAATGGTTCTGTCCACGGGGCGATAACCGCCATTATTACGTGGGCTGAAGGTGTAATTTCATTGGCAGAGCCTCCAATTATGTCAGATTGTTCGGTGTCGAGTGGTGCGGCTGAGTCCGGGCTGTTATTTGCGGGTTCCCCCTCCCATGCTACGGATGGCTTGAACAGTCTTTCCAAAAAGATGTTGGGGGGACTGCATCGCATTTTGCTCTGATGCGTGCCAGGACGTCCGCTGCCTGATTGTTTTCTCGGGCTATATGGTGAAACTCCAGCCCTTCGAACCAAGCTGACATTTTTAGGACGGCGTTGCGGTAAGCTGCCATTTTTGGATCCTTGGCGTCGAAGTCTCCATTTATTTGGGATATTGCGAGGTTCGAATCCCCGCGTACCTCTAGGCGCTGGATGCCCATGGATACTGCCATCCGGAGACCATGTAGGAGGGCCTCATATTTGGCTGCGTTGTTGGAGTCCGTGTACATGATCTGGAGCACATATTGGACCCTGTCTCCTGTGGGGGACGTCAAGACGACGCCAGCCCCCAGTCCGGCCAACATTTTGGAGCCGTCGAAATGCATAATCCAGTTTGAATATGTGCCGTACTCTTTAGGGAGCTCGGCCTCCGTCCATTCTGCGATGAAGTCGGCCAAAACTTGCGATTTAATAGCTCGCCGTGGCTTATAGGTTATATCGAACGGGAGGAGCTCAATGTCCCATTTTGTGATCCGGCCCGTTGCGTCGCGGTTGTTGATAATATCGTTGAGTGGTACCTCCGATGCTACTGTTATCAAACACTCTTGAAAGTAGTGTCGTAGCTTCCGGGATGCCATGAATACCGCGTATGCAATCTTTTGATAATGCGGGTGTCGTGATTTGCATGGAGTGAGGACAGTGGACACGTAGTAAACTGGCCTTTGAAGGGGAAATTTGTGTCCGTCCGTTTCCCGCTCGATGACGAGCACTGCGCTGACAACTTGATGGGTTGCTGCAATGTACAATAGCATTGGTTCGCCAGTGTTTGGCGCGTCCAGGACTGGGTTTGTTGCCAATATGGCTTTTATTTCATCGAGTCCAGCCGTGGTGGCATCCGTCCACTCGAAGTGTTCGGTGCGCCGAAGGAGGCGATAGAAGGGCAGTGCCTTTTCTCCCAAGCGGGAGATGAAGCGGCTTAGAGCCGCCACGCATCCGGTTAATTTTTGTATTTGTTTGAGGTCCTTTGGGATATCCAATTGTGACAAAGCTCGGATCTTGGCTGGATTTGCTTCAATTCCTCTACCGGATACAATGAAGCCCAAGAGCTTTCCGGCTGGAACGCCGAAAACGCATTTTTCCGGGTTGAGCTTGATGTCATATTTTCGGAGGTTATCGAATGTAAGCCTCAGGTCGTCTACTAGAGATTCGACATGTCTTGATTTGACGACCACATCATCCACATACGCCTCCACTGTTTTGCCGATCTGGTTTGCCAGACATGTCTGGATCATGCGCTGATATGTTGCGCCGGCATTTTTCAACCCGAAGGGCATTGTGTTGAAGCAGAATGGGCCGTATGGTGTGATGAATGCCGTTGCAGCTTGGTCTGATTCTGCCATCTTGATTTGATGGTAACCGGAGTATGCGTCGAGGAAACACAACGAATCGTGTCCTACGGTGGCATCAATAATTTGATCGATGCGGGGGAGGGGGAAGGGATCCTTTGGGCAAGCCTTGTTAAGGTCTTTAAAATCGATGCACAGGCGCCAGGATTTGTCCTTCTTTGGTACCACCACCAGGTTTGCTAGCCAGTCCGGATGTTTTATATCTCTGATGAATCCGGCCTCCAGTAGCTTGGCTAGTTCCTCTCCCATGGCCTGTCTCTTGGGTTCGGAAAAACACCAAAGGGCTTGTTTGACAAGCTTGAATCCTTTTAGGATATTTAAGCTGTGTTCGGCCAGCCTGCGCGGGATTCCTGGCATGCCTGAAGGGTGCCAAGCGAAAATGTCCCAGTTCTCTTGTAGGAACTCTCGCAGTGCGGTGTCTACATCAGGGTTCAGTCATGCCCCGATGGAAGCTGTTTTATTGGGGTCCGTTGGATGGACCTGGAATTTGACTATTTTGTCCGCTGGCTTGAAGGATGTGGACTTGGATCTCTTGTCGAGTATCACATCATCCCTGTTAACCGTGGAGCGCAGCGTAGTCAGTTCCTCAGCCGCTAAGGCTTCGGATAGTGCCTCAAGGGCCAATGCGGCCGTCTTGTTTTCGGCGCGGAGCGCTATGTCCGGATCACTAGCGAGAGTGATAATTCCGTTCGGCCCGGGCATCTTAAGCTTCATGTACCCGTAATGGGGTATTGCTTGGAAGATTGTAAATGCTTCCCGCCCTAGTAAAGCGTGATATCCGCTGTTGAACGGGGCCACCTGAAACATGACCTCTTCGGACCTGTAATTATCCGGCGTGCCGAACACCACATCTAGTGTGATTTTTCATGTGCAGCGCGCTTCCCAACTAGGGATTATTCCTCTAAAGGTTGTGCTGCTTCGCTCGATGCGGTTCCAGCCTATTCCCATTTTTTGAAGGGTTTCCTCATAAATGAGGTTCAATCCGCTGCCTCCATCCATGAGTACCTTGGTGAGGCGAAAGTCGTCCACTATTGGACTGTGGACCAATGCGGCTGGTGCTCGAGCTGTTCGGAATTTAGGTTCATCACTTGTATTGAAGGTAATAGCTGTGTCGCTCCATGGGTTTATTGTTGCTACTTGATAGACTTCGGCAAGGCTGCGGAGTGTTCTTTTTCGCATATTGTTTGATGCGAAAGTCTTGAAGACTGTGAGAACGGTAATGGTGTCCTCAGGGTGGCTTTCTGCGGCCTCCAAAATTAAGAGGTCCTCGCCAATTTTGGCCACCTGCCGGAGTATCCTACATGCTCTAAGGCTGTGAGTTGGTGTGGCGTCCTCTGTACTGTGAATTTTACAGGGTCATCAAGCCATCTTTCCAGTACGGTTCCATGCCCTGTAGAGGGTTCTGGTTTTTTGGTGTTTAACCCGGGTGTCTGACGATGATGCACCCTTTTATTTCGGACGGGATTGCTATTCAGGGCCGGATTATCCCAAAATTTTATTTCGGTTTTCCAGGCGCTTTCCATCGCATAGTACTTTTGTACTATGGACGCCAAGTCAGCAAAGCGTGTGATATCACGACGACTTATGGCGTTGAGGATTCCCTCGTCCATGCAATTACTGCAGAAAATTGAGATTGCGTCTCCCTCGCGGCAATCCTTTATCCTGTTCATAACCAGGAGGAATCTGGCCCAGTCATGATGTACTGTTTCCTCGGGCTTTTGCCTGATTTGGGAAAGATTGCTTACGTTCGGGCGGGCGGGTGGCGTTGAATCTGAACCCTCACCCAATCTAAGATTCGGAGGCCGAAGAGCTTCCGAACTCTGAAGTTCGGATTCTTGGATGTTGTCCAATGAATCTAGCCCGTTGCCTGATCCTAAACTCAGGTCTTGAGTTACATCCTCCCCTCCGCGGGTATCCGGCTTGGAGGGGTCGGGAATTCGGACGTAGCTAGTCCTCCCCTCCACTGCGCCTCTACCACGGCAACGTGGTGGGTGGCTTGGGGAGAGTTAATTTCTCTTAGATCGGGTTTAAGCCCAACCTGGTCGTAATCCGTAGCGACCCCCAGGGCGGCGATGCGATCCAAGAGCTCGTTTACGGAAGAGAGCTCCATTGGATCTAGCTGCTCGACGAGTTCCGAGCTGACGTGAAGATTGCTTTTAATGACCCGAGAGGTCACCGTCGGCGCAACGGCCGAACATGCGGTCATGAGAAAACCACCTAGCCGAAGGGTTTGGCCGACAGCCAAGGCCCCCTTAGTAACGGCGCCGTCTTTAAAGATGGGAAGAGGCATCCTTCCTGATTGCGATGACACAGAGGAACTCTCAATGAAAGCACCAATGTCGGTGTCAAAACCGGCGGATCTCGGGTAGGGGGTCCCGAACTGTGCGTCTAGGCCGGATGATAACATGAGACAAGGGACACGATGTTTTTACCCAGGTTCGGCCCTCTCGATGGAGGTAAAACCCTGCTCCTGCTTGATTAATATTGATGATATGGGTAGTACAAGAGTAGATCTACCACGAGATCAAGGAGGCTAAACCCTAGAAGCTAGCCTACGGTATGATTGTTGTATGATGGAGTTGTCCTACGGACTAAAACCCTCCGGTTTATATAGACACCGGAGAGGGCTAGGGTTACACAAAGTCGGTTACGATGGTAGGAGATCTTGAATATCCGCATCGCCAAGCTTGCCTTCCACGCCAAGGAAAGTCCCATCCACACACGGGATGAAGTCTTCAATCTTGTATCTTCATAGTCCTGGAGTCCGGCTGAAGGTATAGTCCGGCTACCCGGACACCCCCTAATCCAGGACTCCCTCATAGGGGCTTATAGATTCGCCTCCCAATCTTTTACCTCAAGGGTAATGTCAACAATAATAGTTCATAATGAAGGAAATATGCCCTAGAGGCAATAATAAAGTTATTATATATTTCCTTATAATCATGATAAATGTTTATTATTCATGCTAGAATTGTATTAACCGGAAACATAATACATGTGTGAATACATAGACAAACAAAGTGTCACTAGTATGCCTCTACTTGACTAGCTCGTTAATCAAAGATGGTTATGTTTCCTGACCATGAACAATGAGTTGTTATTTGATTAACGAGGTCACATCATTAGTTGAATGATCTGATTGACATGACCCATTCCATTAGCTTAGCACACGATCGTTTAGTATGTTGCTACTGCTTTCTTCATGACTTATACATGTTCCTATGACTATGAGATTATGCAACTCCCGTTTGCCGGAGGAACACTTTGGGTGCTACCAAACGTCACAACGTAACTGGGTGATTATAAAGGAGCATTACAGGTGTCACCAAAGGTAGATGTTGGGTTGGCGTATTTCGAGATTAGGATTTGTCACTCCGATTGTCGGAGAGGTATCTCTGGGCCCTCTCGGTAATATACATCACATAAGCCTTGCAAGCATTACAACTAATATGGTAGTTGTGAGATGATGTATTACGAAACGAGTAAAGAGACTTGCCGGTAACGAGATTGAACGAGGTAGTGGATACCGACGATCGAATCTCGAGCAAGTAACATACCGATGACAAAGGGAACAACGTATGTTGTTATGTGGTCTGACCGATAAAGATCTTCGTAGAATATGTAGGAGCCAATATGGGCATCCAGGTCCCGCTATTGGTTATTGACCGGAGACATGCCTCGGTCATGTCTACATTGTTCTCGAACCCGTAGGGTCCGCACGCTTAAGGTTACGATGACAGTTATATTATGAGTTTATGCATTTTGATGTACCGAAGGTTGTTCGGAGTCCCGGATGTGATCATGGACATGACGAGGAGTCTCGAAATGGTCGAGACGTAAAGATTGATATATTGGAAGCCTATATTTGGATATCGGAAGTGTTCCGGGTGAAATCGGGATTTTACCGGAATACCGGAAGGGTTACCGGAACCCCCCGGGAGCTATATGGGCCATAGTGGGCCTTAGTGGAAAAGAGAAGAGGCTGCCCTAGATGGGCTGCGCCCCCCCCCACCCCTTCCCCTAGTCCTATTAGGACTAGGAGAGGTGGCCGGCCCCCTCCTCCTCTTTCCCCCTCCGAGGAATCCTAGTTGGACTAGGATTGGAGGGGGAATCCTACTCCCAGAGGGAGTAGGTCTCTCCTGCGCCTCCCCCCTTGGCCGGCCAGCCTCCCCTCCTCTCCTCCTTTATATACGGAGGCAGGGGACACCTCTAGACACACAAGTTGATCCACGTGATCTATTCCTTAGCCGTGTGCGGTGTCCCCTGCCACCATATACCTCGATAATACTGTAGCGGAGTTTAAGTGAAGCCCTGCTGCTGTAGTTCATCAAGATCGTCACCACGCCGTCATGCTGATGGAACTCTTGCCCGACACTTTGCTGGATCGGAGTCCGGGGATCGTCATCGAGCTGAACGTGTGCTCGAACTCGGAGGTGCCGTAGTTTCGGTGCTTGATCGGTTGGATCGTGAAGACATACGACTACTTCCTCTATGTTGTGTCATCGCTTCCGCAGTCGGTCTGTGTTGGGTACGTAGACAATACTCTCCCCCTCGTTGCTATGCATCACATGATCTTGCATGTGCGTAGGAATTTTTTTGAAATTACTACGAAACCCAACAGTGGCATCCGAGCCTAGGTTATTTATGTTGATGTTATATGCACGAGTAGAACACAAGTGATTTGTGGACGATACAAGTCATACTGCCTACCAGCATGTCATACTTTGGTTCGGCGGTATTGTTGGACGAGACGACCCGGACCAACATTACGCGTACGCTTACGCGAGACCGGTTCTCCCGACGTGCTTTGCACATAGGTGGCTTGCGGGCGACTGTCTCTCCAACTTTAGTTGAACCAAGTATGGCTACGCCCGGTCCTTGCGAAGGTTAAAACGGAGTCTATTTGACAAACTATCGTTGTGGTTTTGATGCGTAGGTGAGATTGGTTCTTACTTAAGCCCGTAGCAGCCACGTAAAACATGCAACAACAAAGTAGAGGACGTCTAACTTGTTTTTGCAGGGCATGTTGTGATGTGATATGGTCAAGGCATGATGCTGAATTTTATTGTATGAGATGATCATGTTTTGTAACCGAGTTATCGGCAACTGGCAGGAGCCATATGGTTGTCGTTTTATTGTATGCAATGCAATCACGATGTAATATTGCTAAACGGTAGTGATAGTCGTGGAAGCATAAGATTGGCGAGACGACAATGATGCTACGATGGAGATCAAGGTGTCACGCCGGTGACGATGGTGATCATGACGGTGCTTCGGAGATGGAGATCACAAGCACAAGATGATGATGGCCATATCATATCACTTATATTGATTGCATGTGATGTTTATCTTTTTATGCATCTTATCTTGCTTTGATTGACAGTAGCATTATATGATCTCTCACTAAATTATCAAGAAGTGTTCTCCCTGAGTATGCACCATTGCGAAAGTTCTTCGTGCTGAGACACCACGTGATGATCGGGTGTGATAGGCTCTACGTTCAAATACAACGGGTGCAAAACAGTTGCGCACGCGGAATACTCAGGTTATACTTGACGAGCCAAGCATATACAGATATGGCCTTAGAACACGAAGACCGAAAGGTCGAGCGTGAATCATATAGTAGATACGATCAACATAATGATGTTCACCGATGAAACTACTCCATCTCACGTGATGATCGGACATGGTTTAGTTGATTTGGATCACGTGATCACTTAGAGGATTAGAGGGATGTCTATCTAAGTGGGAGTTCTTAAGTAATATGATTAATTGAACTTAAATTTATCATGAACTTAGTACCTGATAGTATCTTGCTTGTTTATGTTGATTGTAGATAGATGGCTCGTGCTGTTGTTCCGTTAAATTTTAATGCGTTCCTTGAGAAAGCAAAGTTGAAAGATGATGGTAGCAATTACACGGACTGGGTCCGTAACTTGAGGATTATCCTCATTGCTGCACAGAAGAATTACGTCCTGGAAGCACCGCTGGGTGCCAGGCCTGCTGCTGATGCAACACCAGATGTTATGAACGTCTGGCAGAGCAAAGCTGATGACTACTCGATAGTTCAGTGTGCCATGCTTTACGGCTTAGAATCGGGACTTCAACGACGTTTTGAACGTCATGGAGCATATGCGATGTTCCAGGAGTTGAAGTTAATATTTCAAGCAAATGCCCGAATTGAGAGATATGAAGTCTCCAATAAGTTCTATAGCTGCAAGATGGAGGAGAACAGTTCTGTCAGTGAGCATATACTCAAAATGTCTGGGTATAATAATCACTTGATTCAATTGGGAGTTAATCTTCTAGATGATTGCGTCATTAACAGAATTCTCCAATCACTGCCACCAAGCTACAAGAGCTTCGTGATGAACTATAATATGCAAGGGATGAACAAGACTATTCTCGAGCTCTTCGCGATGCTGAAAGCTGCGGAGGTAGAAATCAAAAAGGAGCATCAAGTGTTGATGGTTAACAAAACCACTAGTTTCAAGAAAAAGGGCAAAGGGAAGAAGAAGGGGAACTTCAAGAAGAACGGCAAAAAGGTTGCTGCTCAAGAGAAGAAACCCAAGTCTGGACCTAAGCCTGAAACTGAGTGCTTCCACTGTAAGCAGACTGGTCACTGGAAGCGGAACTGCCCAAAGTATTTGGCGAATAAGAAGGATGGCAAGGTGAACAAAGGTATATGTGATATACATGTTATTGATGTGTACCTTACTAATGCTCGCAGTAGCACCTGGGTATTTGATACTGGTTCTGTTGCTAATATTTGCAACTCGAAACAGGGGCTACGGATTAAGCGAAGATTGGCTAAGGACGAGGTGACGATGCGCGTGGGAAACGGTTCCAAAGTCGATGTGATCGCGGTCGGCACGCTACCTCTACATCTACCTTCGGGATTAATATTAGACCTAAATAATTGTTATTTGGTGCCAGCGTTGAGCATGAACATTATATCTGGATCTTGTTTAATGCGAGACGGTTATTCATTTAAATCAGAGAATAATGGTTGTTCTATTTACATGAGTAATATCTTTTATGGTCATGCACCCTTGAAGAGTGGTCTATTCTTATTGAATCTCGATAGTAGTGACACACATATTCATAATGTTGAAGCCAAACGATGCAGAGTTGATAATGAAAGTGCAACTTATTTGTGGCACTGTCGTTTAGGTCATATCGGTGTAAAGCGCATGAAGAAACTCCATACTGATGGACTTTTGGAACCACTTGATTATGAATCACTTGGTACTTGCGAACCGTGCCTCATGGGCAAGATGACTAAAACACCATTCTCCGGTACTATGGAGAGAGCAACAGATTTGTTGGAAATCATACATACCGATGTATGTGGTCCAATGAATATTGAGGCTCGTGGCGGATATCGTTATTTTCTCACCTTCACAGATGATTTGAGCAGATATGGATATATCTACTTAATGAAACATAAGTCTGAAACATTTGAAAAGTTCAAAGAATTTCAGAGTGAAGTTGAAAATCATCGTAACAAGAAAATAAAGTTTCTACGATCTGATCGTGGAGGAGAATATTTGAGTTACGAGTTTGGTGTACATTTGAAAAACTGTGGAATAGTTTCGCAACTCACGCCACCCGGAACACCACAGCGTAATGGTGTGTCTGAACATCGTAATCGTACTTTACTAGATATGGTGCGATCTATGATGTCTCTTACTGATTTACCGCTATCATTTTGAGGATACGCTCTAGAGACGGCCGCATTCATGTTAAATAGGGCACCATCAAAATCCGTTGAGACGACGCCTTATGAACTGTGGTTTGGCAAGAAACCAAAGTTGTCATTTCTTAAAGTTTGGGGCTGCGATGCTTATGTAAAAAAGCTTCAACCTGATAAGCTCGAACCCAAATCGGAGAAATGTGTCTTCATAGGATATCCAAAGGAAACTATTGGATACACCTTCTATCACAGATCCGACGGCAAGACTTTTGTTGCTAAATTCGGAAACTTTCTTGAGAAGGAGTTTCTCTCGAAAGAAGTGAGTGGGAGGAAAGTAGAACTTGACGAGGTAACTGTACCTGCTCCCTTATTGGAAAGTAGTACATTGCAGAAAACTATTTCTGTGACACTTACACCAATAAGTGAGGAAGTTAATGATAATGATCATGAAACTTCAGAACAAGATACTACTGAACCTCGTAGATCAACCAGAGTAAGATCCGCACCAGAGTGGTACAGTAATCCTGTTCTGGAAGTCATGCTACTAGATCATGATGAACCTACGAACTATGAAGAAGCGATGGTGAGCCCAGATTCCGCAAAGTGGCTTGAAGCCATGAAATCTGAGATGGGATCCATGTATGAGAACAAAGTATGGACTTTGGTTGACTTGCCCGATGATCGGCAAGCAATTGAGAATAAATGGATCTTTAAGAAGAAGACTGACGTTGATGGTAATGTTACTGTCTACAAAGCTCGACTTGTCGCGAAAGGTTTTCGACAAGTTAAAGGGGTTGACTACGATGAGACTTTCTCACCTGTAGCGATGCTTAAGTCTGTCCGAATCATGTTAGCGATTGCCGCATTTTATGATTATGAAATTTGGCAGATGGATGTCAAAACTGCATTCCTGAATGGATTTCTGGAAGAAGAGTTGTACATGATGCAACCAGAAGGTTTTGTCGATCCAAAGGGAGCTAACAAAGTATGCAAGCTCCAGCGATCCATTTATGGACTATTGCAAGCCTCTCGGAGTTGGAATAAACGCTTTGATAGTGTGATCAAAGCATTTGGTTTTATACAGACTTTCGGAGAAGCCTGTATTTACAAGAAAGTGAGTGGAAGCTCTGTAGCATTTCTAATATTATATGTGGATGACATATTGCTGATTGGAAATGATATAGAATTTCTGGATAGCATAAAGGGATACTTGAATAAAAGTTTTTCAATGAAAGACCTCGGTGAAGCTGCTTACATATTAGGCATTAAGATCTATAGAGATAGATCAAGACACTTAATTGGACTTTCACAAAGCACATACCTTGACAAGATTTTGAAGAAATTCAAAATGGATCAAGCAAAGAAAGGATTCTTGCCTGTGTTACAAGGTGTGAAGTTGAGTAAGACTCAATGCCCGACCACTGCAGAAGATAGAGAGAATATGAAAGATGTTCCCTATGAATCAGCCATAGGCTCTATCATGTATGCAATGCTGTGTACCAGACCTGATGTGTGCCTTGCTATAAGTTTAGCAGGGAGGTACCAAAGTAATCCAGGAGTGGATCACTGGACAGCGGTCAAGAACATCCTGAAATACCTGAAAAGGACTAAGGATATGTTTCTCGTATATGGAGGTGACAAAGAGCTCACCGTAAAAGGTTACGTTGATGCAAGCTTTGACACTGATCCGGACGATTCTAAATCGCAAACCGGATACGTGTTTACATTAAACGGTGGAGCTGTCAGTTGGTGCAGTTCTAAACAAAGCGTCATAGCGGGATCTACATGTGAAGCGGAGGACATAGCTGCTTCGGAAGCAGCAAATGAAGGAGTCTGGATGAAGGAGTTCATATCTGATCTAGGTGTCATACCTAATGCATCGGGTCCAATGAAAATCTTTTGTGACAATACTGGTGCAATTGCCTTGGCAAAGGAATCCAGATTTCACAAAAGGACCAAACACATCAAGAGACGCTTCAACTCCATCCGGGATCTAGTCCAGGTGGGAGACATAGAGATTTGCAAGATACATATGGATCTGAATGTTGCACACCCGTTGACTAAGCCTCTTCCACGAGCAAAACATGATCAGCACCAAGGCTCCATGGGTGTTAGAATCATTACAGTGTAATCTAGATTATTGACTCTAGTGCAAGTGGGAGACTGAAGGAAATATGCCCTAGAGGCAATAATAAAGTTATTATATATTTCCTTATAATCATGATAAATGTTTATTATTCATGCTAGAATTGTATTAACCGGAAACATAATACATGTGTGAATACATAGACAAACAAAGTGTCACTAGTATGCCTCTACTTGACTAGCTCGTTAATCAAAGATGGTTATGTTTCCTGACCATGAACAATGAGTTGTTATTTGATTAACGAGGTCACATAATTAGTTGAATGATCTGATTGACATGACCCATTCCATTAGCTTATCACACGATCGTTTAGTATGTTGCTACTGCTTTCTTCATGACTTATACATGTTCCTATGACTATGAGATTATGCAACTCCCGTTTGCCGGAGGAACACTTTGGGTGCTAACAAACGTCACAACGTAACTGGGTGATTATAAAGGAGCATTACAGGTGTCACCAAAGGTAGATGTTGGGTTGGCGTATTTCGAGATTAGGATTTGTCACTCCGATTGTCGGAGAGGTATCTCTGGGCCCTCTCGGTAATACACATCACATAAGCCTTGCAAGCATTACAACTAATATGGTAGTTGTGAGATGATGTATTACGAAACGAGTAAAGAGACTTGCCGGTAATGAGATTGAACTAGGTAGTGGATACCGACGATCGAATCTCGGGCAAGTAACATACCGATGACAAAGGGAACAACGTATGTTGTTATGCGGTCTGACCGATAAAGATCTTCGTAGAATATGTAGGAGCCAATATGGGCATCCAGGTCCCGCTATTGGTTATTGACCGGAGACATGCCTCGGTCATGTCTACATTGTTCTCAAACCCGTAGGGTCTGCACGCTTAAGGTTACGATGATAGTTATATTATGAGTTTATGCATTTTGATGTACCGAAGGTTGTTCAGAGTCCCGGATGTGATCACGGACATGACGAGGAGTCTCGAAATGGTCTAGACGTAAAGATTGATATATTGGAAGCCTATATTTGGATATCGGAAGTGTTCCGGGTGAAATCAGGATTTTACCGGAATACCGGGAGGGTTACCGGAACCCCCCGGGAGCTATATGGGCCATAGTGGGCCTTAGTGGAAAAGAGAAGAGGCTGCCCTAGATGGGCTGCGCGCCCCCCCTTCCCCTAGTCCTATTAGGACTAGGAGAGGTGGCCGGCCCCCTCCTCCTCTTTTCCCCTCCGAGGAATCCTAGTTGGACTAGGATTGGAGGGGGAATCCTACTCCCAGAGGGAGTAGGACTCTCCTGCGCCTCCCCCCTTGGCCGGCCAGCCTCCCCTCCTCTCCTCCTTTATATACGGAGGCAGGGGACACCTCTAGACACACAAGTTGATCCACGTGATCTATTCCTTAGCCATGTGCGGTGTCCCCTGCCACCATATACCTCGATAATACTGTAGCGGAGTTTAAGTGAAGCCCTGCTGCTGTAGTTCATCAAGATCGTCACCACGCTGTCGTGCTGACGGAACTCTTCCCCGACACTTTGCTGGATCGGAGTCCGGGGATCGTCATCGAGCTGAACGTGTGCTCGAACTCGGAGGTGTCGTAGTTTCGGTGCTTGATCGGTTGGATCGTGAAGACGTACAACTACTTCCTCTACGTTGTGTCATCGCTTCCGCAGTCGGTCTGCGTTGGGTACGTAGACAATACTCTCCCCCTCGTTGCTATGCATCACTTGATCTTGCATGTGCGTAGGAAATTTTTTGAAATTACTACGAAATCCAACACATAATGCCTTACATCCAATTGGATATATATATCAGAATCTTTCCAACATAAGGTACTTGCCAAAGGATAAAATGTAAAAAGGAAAGGTGATGATCACCATGACTCATGCATAAGGTAAAAGTAAAGATAGGCCCTTCGCAGAGGGAAGCAGATGTTGGCATGCACTTTTATAGTTGGATGCACAAAATCTTCATGCGAGGGAACGTCACTTTATATTGCCACTTGTGATAGGGACCTTTATTATGCAGTCCGTCGCTTTTATTTCTTCCATATCACAATGATCGTATAAAGCTTATTTTCTCCACACTAAAAGATCATACATATTTAGAGAGCAATTTTTATTGCATGCACCGATGACAACTTACTTGAAGGATCTTACTCAATCCATAGGTAGGTGTGGTGGACTCTCATGGCAATACTGGTTTAAGGGATGTTTCGAAGCACAAGTAGTATTTCTACTTGGTGTAAAGAATTTGGCTAGCATGAGGGGGAAAGGCAAGCTCAACGTGTTGGGCGATCCATGACAATATACTTTATTTCGGATATAAGAAAACATAACCCATTACGTTGTCTTCCTTGTCCAACGTCAACCTTTTAGCATGTCATATTTTAATGAGTGCTCACAATTACAAAAGATGTCCAAGATAGTATATTTATATGTGAAATCTCTCTTCCTTCAATATTCTTTCATGAATTGTTCAAGTGACCAATACAATGTTTGCTAACCTTCAATAAATTTACCACCTCTACTTCTTATATGTAAAGTTATTACTCCCCATGGGATAAGCATATGAAACATACATAATTTCAGATTTATGATATTCAATTCATTCAACCATTTACTCATAGGATATAAGTGAAGCACACGAGTAAATGACAAACTACTCCAAAAAGATATAAGTGAAGATTAATGAGTAGTAAAATAATTATGTAGCTATGTGAAGACTCTCCCATTTAATAATTTCAGATCTTGATATTTTATTCAAACAGCAAGCAAAACAAAAAAGAAATGACGCTCCAAGGAAACACATATCATGTGGTGAATAAAAATATAGCTCCAAGTAAAGTTACCGATGAACGAAGACGAAAGAGGGGATGCCTTCCGGGGCATCCCCAAGCTTAGGCTCTTGGTTGTCCTTGAATATTACCTTGGGGTGCCTTGGGCATCCCCAAGCTTAGGCTCTTGCCACTCCTTATTCCATAGTCCATCGAATCTTTACCCAAAACTTGAAATCTTCACAACACAAAACTTAACAGAAAATCTCGTGAGCTCCATTAGCGAAAGAAAACAAAACACCACTTCAAGGTACTGTAATGAACTCATTCTTTATTTATATTGGTGTTAAACCTACTGCATTCCAACTTCTCTATGGTTTATAAACTATTTTACTAGCCATAGATTCATCAAAATAAGCAAACGACACACGAAAAACAGAATCTGTCAAAAACAGAACAGTCTGTAGTAATCTGTAACTAAAGCAAACTTCTGGAACTCAAAAACTTCTACCAAAATAGGAATACCTAGATAATTTGTTTATTGATTTATTTCAATTGGAATAAGTATTTTATCACGTTCTGGTGATTTTAAACAATTGTTTTCGTGAACATAAAGTTTCTGGAATTTTCAGCAAGATCAAATAACTATAATCCAAGAAGATCCTATAGGTCTTACTTGGCACAAACACTAATTAAAACATAAAACCACATATAACCAGAGGCTAGATGATTTATTCATTACTAAACAGGAACAAAAAGCAAGGAACTAAAATAAAATTGGGTTGCCTCCCAACAAGCGCTATCGTTTAACGCCCCTAGCTAGGCATGATGATATGAATGATGCTCACATAAAAGATAAGAATTGAAACATAAAGAGAGCATCATAAAGAATATTACTAGCACATTTAAGTCTAACCCACTTCCTATGCATCAGGATTTTGTGAGTAAACAACTTATGGAAACAATAATCAACTTGCATATGAAGGTAAAACAAGCATAACTTCAAAACTTTAAGCACATAGAGAGGAAACTTGATATTATTGCAATTCCTACAAGCATATATTCCTCCCTTGTAATGATTTTCAGTAGCATCATGAATTAATTCAACAATATAACCAGCACCTAAAGCATTCTTTTCATGATCTACAAGTATAGAATTTTTACTACTCTCCACATAAGCAAAATTCTTCTCATTCGGAATAGTGGGAGTATCATAAGAGACTTGAATACTATAAATTGTTTCCACATTAAAAGAGTAATGTTCAGAAAAAGGGTAATCATAATCATGACAAGTTCTATAAATATAATCATCACTACTTTTTATAGCATAAGTTTCATCACAATAATCATCATAAGTAGCAACTTTGTTCTCATCATAATCGATTGAAACCTCTTCCAAGATAGTGGACTCATCACTAAATAAAGTCATGACCTCTCCAAATCCACTTTCATAAATATTATAAGATTCAACATCCTCCAAAATAGTGGGATCATTACTTCCTAAAGTTGACACTCTTCTAAACCCACTTTCATCAATATAATCATCATAGGTAGATGGCATGCTATCATCATAACAACTTTGCATATCAAAAACTTGGGAGGCTAAAAATATCATCTTCATTAAAAATAGCATCCCCAAGCTTGGGACAAACATTAATTTTAGCAAATATATTCTCAAATGTGTCATCCTCATCAAACATAGCATCCCCAAGTTTGGGCCTTTTCATATCATAAGCATAATCACTCTCATTATTAATAGTATGGATAGCACCAATAGTATAGCAATTATCATCATGACAACGAGTAGTAGGAGCAACATCATTTGGGAGGGATACCTTTTTACCTTTGCTTCTCCGTTTTTTCTTTTTCTTATTCACATCATGTGCAGGTTTATCCCTCTTTTTTGAGCTCCTTATTGATGAGATTGGTTGAATAGAAAGCTCCTCCTCGTTACCTGATTCATCATAAGAAATAATAGGAGGATATTGGGAAGTCTCTTCCCTTTCATTAGTGTTATCTTCATCTTCTATTTGCTTTCTTTTCTTTATGTAATTGGAAATATAAGGATTTCAATGCAATTCACTGCACAATACATATAAATTTCCTCTAGATCAAAATCAAGAAGTTTATCACGGGCAAATACTGGAAGATAGTTAGTTATACGTTTCATTTCTTCATAACCCATAAGCAAACTAAGTTCATTATGATGTGCAAGGGAAATCAAGTCATCACAATTTTTGGAAACAATTAGATCATGAAACAATTCACATCGGATAGTTAAATGACCATGTTCATTGCAAAGTTCACAAGTACGGCTAAGAAAATTTAAATTTTCAGCACAAACATCTAGCCTTTCTTACAACCATTTAGTTTCTAAGTACTTATGCCTCTTGCAAAATCTGTCTTCCCTAATTGTTGTGTACTTGTAAACTCTACGTATTCCACAAAAGTTGACATTCTTATAAGAGATATTTTCATCATGACTAGTGCAATCATCATTAGTACTATGGATATTCAAAGAGTTCATACCAACAGCATTACAATCATGCTCATCATTCAAAGATTTAGTGCCAAACATTTTATAGACTTCTTCTTCTAGCACTTGAGCACAATTTTCATTTCCATCATTTTCATGAAAAATATTAAAAAGGTGAAGCGTAAGTGGCAAACTTAATTCCATTTTTTGTAGTTTTGTTTTACTGACTAACTAGTGATAAAACAAGAAACAAAAAGATTCGATTGCAGGATCTAAAGGTATACCTTCAAGCACTCACCTCCCCGGCAACGGCGCCAGAAAAGAGCTTGATGTCTACTACGCAACCTTCTTCTTGTAGACGTTGTTGGGCCTCCAAGTGCAGAGGTTTGTAGGACAGTAGCAAATTTCCCTCAAGTGGATGACCTAAGGTTTGTCAATCTGTGGGAGGCATAGGATGAAGATGGTCTCTCTCAAACAACCCTACAACCAAATAGCAAAGAGTCTCTTGTGTCCCCAACACACCCAATACAATGGTAAATTGTATAGGTGCACTAGTTCGGTGAAGAGATGGTGATACAAGTGCAATATGGATGGTAGATATAGGTTTTTGTAATCTGAAAATATAAAAACAGCAAGGTAACTAATGATAAAAGTGAGCGTAAACGGTATTACAATGATAGGAAACAAGGCCTAGGGTTCATACTTTCGTGCAAGTTCTCCTCAACAATAATAACATAATTGGATCATATAACAATCCCTCAACATGCAACAAAGAGTCACTCCAAATCCACTAATAGTGGAGAACAAACAAAGAGATTATGGTAGGGTACGAAACCACCTTAAAGTTATCCTTTCTGATCTATCTATTCAAGAGTCCGTAGTAAAATAACATGAAGCTATTCTTTCCGTTCAATCTATCATAGAGTTCGTACTAGAATAACACCTTAAGACACAAATCAACCAAAACCCTAATGTCACCTAGATACTCCAATGTCACCTCAAGTATCCGTGGGTATGATTATACGATATGCATCACACAATCTCAGATTCATCTATTCAAACCAACACAAAGTACTTCAAAGAGTGCCCCAAAGTTTCTACCGGATAGTCAAGACGAAAACGTGTGCCAACCCCTATGCGTAGGTTCATGGGCGGAACCCGCAAGTTGATCACCAAAGCATACATCAAGTGAATCACGTGATCCCATTGTCACCACAGATACGCACGGCAAAACATACATCAAGTGTTCTCAAATCATTAAAGACTCAGTCCGATAAGATAACTTCAAAGGGAAAACTCAATCCATTACAAGAGAGTAGATGGGGAGAAACATCATAAGATCCAACTATAATAGCAAAGCTCGCGATACATCAAGATCGTATCACCTCAAGAACACGAGAGAGAGAGAGATCAAACACATAGCTACTGGTACATACCCTCAGCCCTGAGGGTGAACTACTCCCTCTTTGTCATGGAGATCGTCGGGATGATGAAGAGGGCCACCGGTGATGGATCCCCCCTCCGGCAGGGTGCCGAAACAGGGTCCCGATTGGTTTTTGGTGGCTACAAAGGCTTGCGGTGGAGGAAGTCCCGATCTATTCTGTTCCTCGATGGTTTTAGGGTATATGGATATATATGGCCAAAAGAAGTCGGTAAGGGGAGCCACGAGGGGCCCACGAGGGTGGAGGGCACGCCCCCTGCCTCGTGCCTCCCTCGTTGCTTCCCAGACGTGCACTCCAAGTCCCCTGGATTGCTTCCGTTCCAAAAATAACTCTCCTGAATATTTCATTCCGTTTGGACTCCGTTTGACATTCCTTTTCTGCGAAACACTGAAACAAGGGAAAAAACAAAAACTGGCACTGGGCTCTGGGTTAATAGGTTATGTGACGCCCTCGATTCAATCGTACACTAATCATATACGCAAATGTGTACGATCAAGATCAAGGACTCACGGGAAGATATCACAACACAACTCTAGACACAAATTAAAATAATACAAGCTTTATATTACAAGCCAGGGGCCTCGAGGGCTCAAATACATAACCACGAATACACAAGAGTCAGCGGGAGCAACAATATCTGAGTACAGACATGAGTTAGACAAGTTTACCTTAAGAAGGCTAGCACAAAAGCGACATCGATCGAAAAGGCAAGGCCTCCTGCCTGGGAGCCTCCTAACTACTCCTGGTCGTCAGCGGTCTCCACGTAGTAGCAGGCTTCGGTGGTGGCATTTGGCTCCAGGGCTCCGACATCTGGTTGCATCAACCAGAAAGAACAAGAAAGGGGGAAAAGGGGGAGCGAAGCAACCGTGAGTACTCATCCAAAGTACTCGCAAGCAAGGAACTACACTACATATGCATCGGTATCAATGAAATGGGTTGTATGTGGACTGAACTGCAGAAATGCCAGAATAGAGGGGAGAACCTAGTCCTATCGAAGACTAGCATCTTCTAGAAACCACCATCTTGCAGCAACAAGAGGGAGTAGAGTAGCATAAAGTAAAGTAGTAGTAGTGTTATCAACCTCGACCAGAGATCCTTTCTCGACTCCCTGCGAGAAAGCAATCCCAGAGCCATACTATCCAAGTGTCATCACAATCCAATTCTCATAACCATCAAGTTCTCATCACAAGTATCCAGTTCTAGTTGTATCGATCAGGATACAACTCCAAGTGTCCGTTACCGTAGGACAGGCTATCGATAGATGTTTTCTTCCCTGCAGGGGTGCACCAACTTACCCACCACGCTCGATTAACTCCGACCGGACACACTTTCCTGGGTCATGCCCGGCCTCGGCCAAACAATACGCCGCAACCCGACCTAGGCTTAATAGAGAGGCCAGCACGCCGGACTAAACCTATGCCCCCAGGGATCATGGGCCATCTCCCCGGAAACTCCTGCACATTGCGATGACCGGTGAGCAGACCTAACTACCACCTTCAACAAGGCAGGCGCTTACGCAGTCCAACCCGGCGCGCGCCGCTCAGTCGCTGACATCTATTAAGCTTCGGGTGATGTATACGACGCATAACGCCCATACTATGCCCACGTGATGGTTAGTGCTATCAGGCCAGAGGCCCCTCCGATCAAATATCCAAATCGTAGTGGATTAGGAACATGCGGTAATAAGCAGAGACTCACGAAAGATGTGACCCTGTTGCCCCGTCTCGAGGACTTGCGGCAAGGGCTAGGAATGCCCCGCCACGCCTCGTAATTATCTCGCGGGCACCTTCCAGGTCAACCCATCTCCACATCACTCGCAATTAAGCTCGCGCGGGTACCCCTCAGGGCCGACCCGTCTTTCCAAGTAACAGTGGTAAAGTACAAGTATCCGTGTGTCCAAACATCAAGGGGAAAACCCGAGGAATCACCCCCGATGAATTCCACTAGATGTAATCATCAAGGTGAACGTAAGAGGAATCACCCCCAAGGTTCACACTTGAGGGGTTGCACGACAGAGTCGTATCGGAAGTGGTTAAGGAGGAAATCACCCTCGATGACCACGACTGAATGACTACACTACAGGGTTAACATCAGAAGTGCTGAAGAGGTTCACCCTCAGTACTCGGTAGTAACCCAGTAGTGTCAAGCAACTAAGGGGAAGTGATGTGCGGTGTCGGGGCCTAGTCTTCGATCACGTAGATCGAGTCATCGATGATGAAGCAGGGGAAACAAGGACAAGTGGAGGTCTCTGATGGAACACTAACCAACCTATACTAAGCAGTTTAGGATAAGCAGATAAGGTACAACAGCAGATACAAAAGCAGGCTATGCATCAGAATAGGAGCAAACAATAACAGTAGCAAAATCTAATGCAAGCATGAGAGAATGGAACGAGATGATCAAAGGGGGGGTTTGCCTGGAAGCTTCGGTGAAAGGGAAGAAGGGTCGTCGTCGACGTAGTCGATCACCGGGGCATCATCGGCCTCGGGGTCTACCAGAGAGAAGAGGGGCAAGAAACAATAACTATAAGCAAACAGATGCAACACTAAGCATGACATGACGATATGCAAAACTAGGGTTGACCTAACATAGTACTACACGATGCAGACGGAGGGGATAAACATCCGAGGATGAATTCCCGGCGTTAGGCGGATTCCGGACAGAGGAAAAGAGGGGGGAAAGTTCCATGTTCAGCATGCTAGGGGCATGTGACGGATGAACAGATCGCGTACCCGGATTCATTGGATTTTTCAGAGCAACTTTCATGTAGAAAACATTTTCATCCGATCTAAGGTTGAATTTATATGAATTTTCAAAGCTTTAATGATTTTCTATATTAATTCGAAAATAAACAGCAAAATACTTTTGTCACCTAGTGTTATTCTAGCCATAGTGTATGAGAGTGGGACCAATGGGGCTGGGTTGACCCAGTCAAATGTTGACTAGTCAACTTATGAACAGTGTGGGGGGCCACATGTCATTGACTTACTTTTCTGAAATTTTGTTTTTCTTTAAACTAACAATGGGTCCACATGTCATCTACTATTGGACTAATTAACTAGTACTAATAATTAGACTAACCAACTAAACTACTCCCTAAACGAGTATTTGGGCCGGCCACACACACACAGAAAACACACACTCACGAACACACACAGCACACACATGCTCGGCCATGGCCATGGATTGGCCATGCCAATTAGTAGCGGCTGGAGCATCACCTAGCAGCAGCGGCAAGCATCAGGATTTAGGTGCAGTGGTAGCTAGCGTCCAGGAGGCGGTAGCAGCACGCGAGCATCAGAGAAGCTGTGTAGCAAGTAGCACTGGCGAGAAGCAGCAGCACTACGCAGCAGAACAGGGAGCAGTATTAGCTAGCATCGGCAAGTAGCAGGAGCAAAAGGCGAGCAGGGGTGCGGCGCGCGCGCACGCGGGGCATCAGCAGCGGCAGTGGCAGCGCCGCAGGCAACAGTACGCAGAGCAGCGCGCGGCCGCGACGGCGCAGGGCAGCAGCAGCCGGGCGCCGACAGGGAAGAAGCATGGCGGTAGTGGGCATGGCTGTGCACGCACAGGCAGGCACTCGGGTGAGTAGGGGCAGCTGGGGTCGAAGCAGCAAACAACGCTAAGGGGCGACGCGGGCGCGTGTGTACGCAGGAAAACGAGCGCGGCCATGGACGAGGACAAGGCGGCGGCTACAGCTACGGATCGAAAGGGGAAAGCAGGGGAATCGGGGGAGGAGCTCACTGGGGAGGCGCAAGGGGGCCCGGTGACGGCTTAGTAGCTGCAGGCTCGCCGGAATCACCGAGATTTGCCTGCGACCCGAGGAAGAAGAGGGCGGCGTCGAGGGCGATGCAGGGGCTCCCAACTCCAACACGCTGTTGCCGATGACGAGGGAGTCGACGGCGGGGCCGGTGGATGCGGTGGATTGCTGCGGGGGCTCGATGGCTATGCGGGCGGCGAACCCATGGCGACGGCGGCGACGGTTTCCTCCAGATCGAGAAGAGGGGCTAGAACGAATCTGAGAGGGAGAGGGAGAGGGAGATGGGGGATTTGGGGGCTAGGGTTTCGGGGAGGGAGGAGGGGCGTCGGGGTCTGTAGACGAGAGGGGAGGCCGTGGATGGCCGGCACCTGGCCGGGGCGCCATGGATGGCCTCCACGATCCCCTGTTGTCTCCTGTAGCGGGAAGAACAGAATGAGTGGGGGGAGTTGGGCTGCTGGGCCAGCAGGCCATCTGGGCCAAGTGCTCGGAGGGAGGGGAGGGGCCTTTCTCATTTGTTTCTCTTTTGGTTTCTCCTTTTCCTTTTCTTTATCTAGTTAGCTACTCATTTGTAATCAAATGAGTGACCAATGAATTTAGTTGAATGTTAAACTTAACATATAATTCAGGCACAACATTGTAGTGTTGCATAAAAAGTTTCAGAGCCAAAGGAATTGTTCAAGCATTTTTTAAAATTGAAAAGGCCAATTAATATGTTGCTGGGCCACTTATATTTTCCTAGGGATTAAAGGGAGAGCCAAATGAAGTTGGTTTTAACATGACAAAGATCGGGGGAATTTATACTAAAATGCGAACATTTTAGTGTTATGTTCTGGAGAAGCAATATTTTGACTTGTCTTTTAATTTGAATTTAAGGTCGGTTTGGGACAAAGTGATGATCAGCAAAATTTAATTATGATGACGTGGCACCATTAACAGGAGTTTACTGTAGCTTGACACTCGGGATGTTACAAATCTCCTCCACTACAAGAAATCTCGTCCCGAGATTTAAGTGGGGAAGTAAAGAGGAACTTCGGGAGAACTGACCCTTATAGGGTTAATTATCTGGTGAACAATGTAGGGAATGAGGCAGAAGTATCTCTCGAGTTGAAACTTAATAAAACATCAGGAGCAAGTATGAAGGTACAATAGAAAGTTTCAAGCGAATGGACAAATGATTGATACCTGAACAGAGTGTGAGAAAAGGGTTCAGAGCATCTGGAATAGATCATCTCCCAAAAGGTGGCTCGTGACATGACACGAAGCCAAACACAAGAATATTTCGGAATCAAGGATATACAGGAGAGTCAGTTTTCGATCCTGTGGAACTGTGGGTTATGGGCCCACCATGTGGGTTAAGGGTAGAAAGGGGGGTGGCATCTTGCATGGTCATGATAGTAAGGCATGTCAGACAATAATCTGCCAGTTATGTCGGCAACAACGTCGATAGCAAGGGCGAGGGACGAAGAGAACCATTTTCCTGCTCATTGGAACGAGGCGGACCAATAGGCAAGGTTCTCGTCCATCGGTGGTACCGTAATGTTATCAACAATAGTAACAAGGTATTACTGACAGAATTGTTCAACCAAGGTGTTTACCTAAGGAGGGAAATATTACTGCTTAGATCATATAGATCACAAGAAAGGTTAAACAAAACAACGGAAAGGAAAATGTGTTTAAAGACAAGATTAGGAGTATATCCTTCGCAAGAACAAGCAGCGCAGGATATACAAGACGGGACAACAAGTAGATAATCATCTAGTGGAAGGGGTGAGGAAAACTCATGAAGTTACCCATACAATGGTGTTTGGATAATTGATCAAGGAACATTTAGCATTGCGCTTTCAATGTTCTTATTGTTATTCGGAATATCACGGTCATGCTTCGAGGTAGTAGTAATTTGGTGTTTCAAGTAAGGGTTGGTCTGAAGATCAAGAGAAATACACAAAGAACGGTTTCAGGAATAGCAAGGAACGTAAGGTATAACCAAACACATGATCAAGTTTGTGTTGGCAGAAGTCAATGATGCGTCGACGACAACACCAGCCATCGAGGGGGCAAGGATGATCTCTCTCATCATGAATTTGATCCACAACTTGGAAGAGGTCAAGACATTGATGATGATCACAACACATTTTGTCGAGAGGGTTCATGAGGATGTAATCGGTCAGCGACGACATCAAGTAAAAGGATGGTGACGCAAAAGGTTGTTGGGACCATGAGTACGACACAAACTCAAAATCAAGCTTGCTGTTCAGGGCGAAATGATATGAAGAGGAAGATCGACGTAAGCTTAGCTCATCGTCAGAAGTTGCTCCGGGCATAAGGACCAGGTAGCACAGTTAAAAGTTGACACGATAAAAATATAGCCGATCAGGCTAGGAATGATGTGATAGGGTATTAAACTTTCCAGTAACAAGTACTAGGGGTAATACCGGAAGGTAAATCAGAGTAGAGGTTGGACGGGTGAAATGATCTGCAGAGGGAAAGTATTTTAACTTACCCGGGAAATGGAATCAAGGAGGAATTATGGTCGGAACCATGATTGTAAAGGATCAATTCATAGATACAAGATGAACTTATAATAAGGGGGTTATTATTATCACAAGAAGCTTCGATGATAAGTTCCACATTAGGTCCATGGGCATGAACACAAAGCTCAAGGTCGACTCCCACTTCTTCAATGCATAACCTTTCATTCACTTCTCGCTTTCGATGGAGTTGTAGTGTTGGAATTTATTTGGCGAAACACCGAAAGAGTATGACTCGTGAGAACTCTCGGGTCACAAGGATTATGGAAGGCATAAGTTCAACCCATCGGGGCATTTTTACGAACCTATACAACCATCAACCAAGCAAGAGATACAAGTTCGAAAGTAGAGTATTGAAGTCAAAGCAGGTGATACAATTTACCAAAGGTATTATGTATCAGGGAAAAACTCACAAGATTTTGGATGTGAAGGACACTGTCGGATAACAACCCAACAATGAATCTGGCGATTCACGATAGAGTTGATGTGAGTATCGGTAATCAATCAGATGAAGAGGGGGATGCAAAGGCATCGGCTTATAGAAAAGTCTGAATGATTCGATGCTTGGGTACAAAGGAATTATGATTTCAAGACAAAGGATCAGAAACAGAGGCCCCGACCAAAAGATGAGTAAGTTGAATAGACTTAGAGGTGCACCCGATCAAATCTGGATTGCGCAAGAACCAGCTCATATATGGAAGGATGTCTGAGCCGGAAAGAAAATTTCCAAGGATTAATTGATGATTGCGAGTATTCGCACACACGCTGAATCCATAGGAACATAATAACAATCACAAAGAATTTTAAAGAATATTGCTAGACACATGGAATTAATCCTAATGCAAGCAGGCAAGGAGAATCAAGAGCAATAGGCTGCAGAGGATTTTCGGAAGATCAGATAGTATTTCCAAGTATTTCGGAAAGCATATGAACAACTGGGGATGAACGAACCCCGGTTAAGTGAATTATCCACAATTCAAAAAGAAGCTACAAAGCAGAAGGCACAAAGGATTCTCGAAACAACGGAGAGTACTAGTGGTATCTTGTAATAACAGGAGCAACTAGGGATGAAGGTACAAGCGGCAAGAATGTTATTCAGGGGGATTATCGTTGGTCAGGAACTGTAAGGCAATTGGCACAGGGTCTCGAGAAACATCGAGGAGTACCTGCAGGATCTTCTGGCGAAGCAAGCGATCATCAAAAATGTCGGGGCTCTTCGGGAGGAAGTGGGTACGAGAACCTAATGTCAGAGTTAGTAAAATGTTTAACCCGAATAGAAGAGAGATCAGAGTCCCAGATCATAGACGAGGAATAAAAGATCCTAATACCACCCAATGGCAACGTGGGCCCATAAGCCACACAGCCATGTTAGTAAAAGTTTTTCTAGTGACTAGACTCGACTTCGGCCAAGGAGTTGGAAAGGGGGCTACCTACAGGCAGTCGGCTCTGATACCAACTTGTGACGCCCTTGATTCAATCCTACACTAATCATACACGCAAATGTGTACGATCAAGATCAAGGACTCACGAGAAGATATCACAACACAACTCTAGACACAAATTAAAATAATGCAAGCTTTATATTACAAGCCAGAGGGCTCGAATACACAAGAGTCAGCGGGAGCAACAATATCTGAGTACAGACATGAGTTAGACAAGTTTGCCTTAAGAAGGCTAGCACAAAAGCGACATCGATCGAAAAGGCAAGGCCTCCTGCCTGGGAGCCTCCTAACTACTCCTGGTCATCAGCGATCTCCACGTAGTAGCAGGCTTCGGTGGTGGCATCTGGCTCCTGGTCTCTGACATCTGGTTGCATCAACCAGAAAGAAGAAGAAAGGGGGAAAAGGGGGAGCAAAGCAACCGTGAGTACTCATCCAAAGTACTCGCAAGCAAGGAACTACACTACATATGCATCGATATCAATGAAATGGGCTGTATGTGGACTGAACTGCAGAAATGCCAGAATAGAGGGGAGAACCTAGTCCTATCGAAGACTAGCATCTTCTGGAAACCACCATCTTGCAGCAACAGGAGGGAGTAGAGTAGCATAAAGTAAAGTAGTAGTAGTGTTATCAACCTCGGCCAGAGATCCTTTCTCGACTCCCTGCGAGAAAGCAATCCCAGAGCCATACTATCCAAGTGTCATCACAATCCAATTCTCATCATCATCCAGTTCTCATCACAAGTATCCAATTCTAGTTGTATCGATCGGGATACAACTCCAAGTGTCCCTTACCGTAGGACAGGCTATCGATAGATGTTTTCTTCCCTGCATGGGTGCACCAACTTACCCACCACGCTCGATTAACTCCGGCCGGACACACTTTCCTGGGTCATGCCCGGCCTTGGCCAAACAATACGCCGCAACCCGACCTAGGCTTAATAGAGAGGCCAGCACGCCAGACTAAACCTATGCCCCCAGTGGTCATGGGCCATCTCCCCGGAAACTCCTGCACGTTGCGAACGCGGCCGGTGAGCAGACCTAGCTACCTCCTTCAACAAGGCAGGCGCTTACGCAGTCCAACCCTGCGTGCGCCGCTCAGTCGCTGACGTCTATTAAGCTTCGGCTGATGTATACGACGCAGAACGCCCATACTATGCCCACGTGATGGTTAGTGCTATCAGGCCAGAGGTCCCTCGGATCAAATATCCAAATCGTAGTGGATTAGGAACGCGCGGTAATAAGCAGAGACTCACGAAAGATGAGACCCCGTTACCCCGTCTCGAGGACTTGTGGCAAGGGCTAGGAATGCCCGGCCACGCCTCGTAATTATCTCGCCAGCACCTTCCAGGTCCACCCGTCTCCACATCACTCGCAATTAAGCTCGCGCGGGTACCCCTCAGGGCCGACCCGTCTTTCCAAGTAACAGTGGTAAAGTACAAGTATCCGTGTGTCCAAACATCAAGGGGAAAACCCGAGGAATCACCCCTGATGAATTCCACTAGATGTAATCATCAAGGTGAACGTAAGAGGAATCACCCCCAAGGTTCACACTTGAGGGGTTGCACGACAGAGTCGTATCGGAAGTGGTTAAGGAGGAAATCACCCTCGATGACCACGACTGAATGACTACACTACAGGGTTAACATCAGAAGTGCTGGAGAGGTTCACCCTCGGTACTCGGTAGTAACCCAGTAGTGTCGAGCAACTAAGGGGAAGTGATGTGCGGTGTCGGGGCCTGGTCTTCGATCACGTAGATCGAGTCGCCGATGATGAAGCAGGGGCAACAAGGACAAGTGGAGGTCTCTGAAGCAACACTAACCAACCTATACTAAGTAGTTTAGGATAAGCAGATAAGGTACAATAGCAGATACAAAATCAGGCTATGCATCAGAATAGGAGCAAACAATAACAGTAGCAAAATCTAATGCAAGCATGCGAGAATGGAATGGGCGATATCGGGATGATCAAAGGGGGGGGGGCTTGCCTGGAAGCTTCCGTGAAAGGGAAGAAGGGTCGTCGTCGACGTAGTCGATCACCGGGGCATCATCGGCCTCGGGGTCTACCAGAGAGAAGAGGGGCAAGAAACAATAACTATAAGCAAACAGATGCAACACTAAGCATGACATGACGATATGCAAAACTAGGGTTGACCTAACATAGTACTACACGATGCAGACGGAGGGGATAAACATCCGAGGATGAATTCCCGGCGTTAGGCGGATTCCGGACAGAGGAAAAGAGGGGGGAAAGTTCCATGTTCAGCATGCTAGGGGCATGTGACGGATGAACGGATCGCGTACCCGGATTCATTGGATTTTTCTGAGCAACTTTCATGTAGAAAATATTTTCATCCAATCTAAGGTTGAATTTATATAAATTTTCAAAGCTTTAATGATTTTCTATATTAATTCGGAAATAAACAGCAAAATACTTTTGTCACCTAGTGTTATTCTAGCCGTAGTGTATGACAGTGGGACCAATGGGGCTGGGTTGACCCAGTCAAATGTTGACTAGTCAACATATGAACAGTGTGGGGGCCACATGTCATTGACTTCCTTTTCTGATATTTTGTTTTTCTTTAAACTAACAATGGGTCCACATGTCATCTACTATTGGACTAATTAACTAGTACTAATAATTAGACTAACCAACTAAACTAGTCCCTAAACGAGTATTTGAGCCGGCCACACACACACAGAAAACACACACTCACGAACACACACAGCACACACATGCTCGGCCATGGCCATGGATTGGCCATGCTAATTAGTAGCGGCTGGAGCATCACCTAGCAGCAGCGACAAGCATCAGGATTTAGGTGCAGTGGTAGCTAGCGTCCAGGAGGCGGTAGCAGCACGCGAGCATCAGAGAAGCTGCGTAGCAAGTAGCACTGGCGAGAAGCAGCAGCAGTACGCAGCAGAACAGGGAGCAGCAGCAGCTAGCATTGGCAAGCAGCAGGAGCAAAAGGCGAGCGGGGGCGCGGCGCGCGCGCACGCGGGGCATCAGCAGCGGCAGTGGCAGCGCCGCAGGCAACAGTAGGCAGAGCAGCGCGCGGCCGCGACGGCGCAGGGCAGCAGCAGCCGGGCGCCGACAGGGAAGAAGCATGGCGGTAGTGGGCACGGCTGCGCGCGCACAGGCGGGCACTCGGGTGAGTAGGGGCAGCCAGGGTCGGAGCAGCAAACAACGCTAAGGGGCGACGCGGGCGCGTGTGTACGCAGGAAAACGAGCGCGGCCATGGACGAGGACAAGGCGGCGGCTACAGCTACGGATCGAAAGGGGAAAGCAGGGGAATCAGGGGAGGAGCTCACTGGGGAGGCGCAAGGGGGCCCGGTGACGGCTTAGTAGCTGCAGGCTCGCCGGAATCACCGAGATTTGCCGGCGACCCGAGGAAGAAGAGGGCGGCATCGAGGGCGATGCAGGGGCTCCCAACTCCAACACGCTGTTGCCGATGACGAGGGAGTCGACTGCGGGGCCGATGGACGCGGTGGATTGCTGCGGGGGGCTCGGTGGCTGTGCGGGCGGCGAACCCATGGCGACGGCGGTGACGGTTTCCTCCAGATCGAGAAGAGGGGCCAGAACGAATCTGAGAGGGAGAGGGAGATGGGGGATTTGGGGGCTAGGGTTTCGGGGAGGGAGGAGGGGCGTCAGGGTCTGTAGACGAGAGGGGAGGCCGTGGATGGCCGGCACCTGGCCGGGGCGCCATGGATGGCCTCCACGATCCCCTGTTGTCTCCTGTAGCGGGAAGAACAGAATGAGTGGGGGGAGTTGGGCTGCTGGGCCAGCAGGCCATCTGGGCCAAGTGCCCGGAGGGAGGGGAGGGGCCTTTCTCATTTGTTTCTCTTTTGGTTTCTCCTTTTCCTTTTCTTTATCTAATTAGCTACTCATTTGTAATCAAATGAGTGACCAATGAATTTAGTTGAATGTTAAACTTAACATATAACTCAGGCACAACATTGTAGTGTTGCATAAAAAGTTTCAGAGCCAAAGGAATTGTTCAAGCATTTTTTTTAAAATTGAAAAGGCCAATTAATATGTTGCTGGGCCACTTATATTTTCCTAGGGATTAAAGGGAGAGCCAAATGAAGTTGATTTTAACATGACAAAGATCGGGGGATTTATACTAAAATGCGAACTTTTTAGTGTTATAGTCTGGAGAAGCAATATTTTGACTTGTCTTTTAATTTGAATTTAAGGTCGGTTTGGGACAAAGTGATGATCAGCAAAATTTAATTATGATGACGCTGTCAGGACCCCGACTCAATGCCACATCGATCTAGCATGTAACACCTCATATCACTTTGCGACCTCACGCTCGGTATTCCCACGGGTGTCGCCTTACCTTTGCCCGGGACCGTTTGCGCCTTTTGGCACACGTATATGACAGTGTCGCTAGCGTCCATATGATAAGGAGCCCGGGCTGACATGGCTAGTCGTAAACCCAAAGTGGCACAGACTTACAGGGACAGGCATCCATGACCCAGCATCGAACGTGTCGGTCATCAGCGAGTGAATCCAGGCTGTAGCACTGGGCTAGCAGGACTCCGGTGAACCGGGCTGTAGCGGGCTAACAGGACTCCGATATTCATCGCGTGACATTTCCCCGAAGGGATAGACAAAGGAACAAAGAAGGACACATGCCGGCCAGCCTAAGTGTTCCGGAGCAGTAGCAAGCTACCATGGCTCGGTGGAAACACTAGGAGACATTTCCCGGTAAGAGAGGCTACTAAAGATAAACAACTAGATGGTCAGATCCCACACATACCAGGCATTTCAATAGCATACACACAATATGCTCGATATGTGCAAATACAACATGGCATCACAACATGACTCTACGACTCAAGTAATTATTCATTAGGCTCCGAGGAGCGAGATATTACAAACAGGGGTCTCATGACCCAACATTCAGAGCATACATATCAAAGCACAAGCGGAAGCTATCATGTCTGAGTACAGACATCTATAAATGAAAAAGGCTGAGAAGCCTGACTATCTACCAAATCCTGCTGAGGCACAAGATCGTAGCTGAGGTAACAAGCTAAACGTCGAAGTCCACGTGGAACTACTAGTGAGACTGAAGTCTCTCTGCAAAACATAAAATAGGCAAACGTGAGTACAAATGTACCCAACAAGACTTACATCAGAACTAACTACATATGCATCATTTTCAACAAGGGGATGGTGGGGTTTAACTGCAGCAAGCCAGCTTTGACTCGGTGGCTATCCTAAACTACGACTGCAAGCGACTCTTTTGAGGTGGCGCACACGAGTCCACATATTCACCATATCAATACACCACTATGGATCCGCTCCCGTCTCCCTACGAGAACGCCATCCATAGCACTCACGGTTATCTTGCGCATTTTAAAGTATCCACTTTCACTTGTCTATGAACTGATATAAGCAATCCAGAAGTCCTTTTCCGCGGACACGGCTATTCGAATAGATGATGTTAACCCTGCAGGGGTGTACTTCTTCATACATGTTTCCACCACTTAGCGTCTGCACACGACATGTGCTCGGCAGACTTCAAGCGAAAGCCGACGTGGGTGTAGACCACGACCTACCTAAACACTCAAGTCTCTAGTCCAGGTTTATCGCCTATTCGGGTTCCATCCATGAGGAGATCCGGCCGGAGTTTCGCTCACAGCCCCAAACGATGTGAACAGGGTTCCCGAGATACCAAACGGGCATCCGGTACACCGTGCCACGTACCTACCGCATCACAGCCCACCCCTACGGTCAGCGCTGTCCACGGCCTCCAGTAAGCTACAAACACCAGAAACTACTTGCAACTCCTGGACAGAGGACTAGGGTGAATAAGAAGTCGAGCGGGGTCATATTTCAGGGCCCAATGCATGGTAGTAGCTGAATCATGGATCACAAACACAGAACTCAGTTCCTAAGGACGGCTTCAATGAGACAACCCACCATGTACTCCAACATGGCCTCTCACCGACACCTTTTACCAAATCGTGTTCACACACTTAGCTCACACATAGTAGGACATGTTCACACACCTCTGATTCATCCTCGATGAATCAGACCTGACTCAACTCTAAGCAGTAGCAGGCATGACAAACAAGCATGAATGAGTAGGCACATCAGGGCTCAAACAACTCCTACTCATGCTAGTGGGTTTCATCTATTTACTGTGGCAATGACAGGTCATGCAAAGGATAAAGGGGTTCAGCTACCGCAGCAAGTAACAGATGAATCGTTGTTGTCCTATTGCAGTAAAAGAGAGCAGGAGCGAGAGAGTAGGATTGTATCGGAATGAACAAGGGGGTTTATCTTGCCTGGCACTTCTGAAGATAACATTGAGTCTTCATCAGTGTCAACGATCACATCATCGGTATCACGTCTATCGAGAGGGGACAAATACCGGCAACACAGAAGGGAACACAATCAATGCAATGCACAATATGATGCATGATCATGACATGGCAAAATGAATGTGTTTTGGGCTAATGCAACTAGCAACAGATTAAATGAAGTTGGTTTGAATACAAGATTCAAATTCAAACTCCATATGTGATTATTCAAATGCCATTTAATTGATTTGTGCTAAACAGCAGCTATAAGTTGTTCTAAGATGCATGAAAATGGTACAGATGGATTCCTTGAATTTTTCTGATAATTTTTCATATATAAATTATTTAATTTGGAGTTACGGTTAATTTTCTATGATTTTTTGAAGTTTTAGGCATTTTCTGGAATTTCCTAAATAATATTAAATTCAGAAATGATTATGGCGTCAGCACCACGTCACAGTGACGTCAGCAGGGTCAACTGGGCCCCCCGGGTCAAACCTGACGTGTGGGGGCCACACGTCAGTGACACAGGAGCTAATCCCGGTCAAACCCAGCGCTGACTGGGGTTTGACCAGGGGTGGGGCCCGCTGTCAGTGTCACTAGGTGTTGACTAAGTGCGTCATTAGCCCGAATTAATCTGCCACGTCACCCTCGCCGGAGTTACGCCGGCGGCGACCAAAACGACGGCGGAGTGTTTCGGAAAAACGCTACGGGGCTCCATTTTGAGCGCGGTTTGTGGCTACGGCTTGCTGGCGTTCTTGCGCATCTAGTGGTAGCAGCGACAGCAGCTGGGATGGCCTGAGTCGACGGCGACGAGCACTTCCGCGGCGGACGGAGTTCGGGCACCCGCGGGTTTGGCGTTGCGGTGCGCGGGAGGGGGAGCTGGTTGGTGTGTTGGGCTCCTGGGGGCTTTATGAGCACGGTGAAGCACTCCGTCGTGGGCATGCGCGACTATGGCCACGGCTGCGCCATGGCCGGCGGCGAGAAACTCTCGGCCGCGGTGGAGGAAGGGGCTAGGGGATG
>NC_041392.1:95281016-95293230 GCF_002162155.2 Triticum dicoccoides | reverse complement strand
TTTTTGCCCTTCTTTTATTTAAGTTTTTGAGGCTTCCAAAATTCCTCAGTTCAGGTTTCAAAAATTTAAACATGATGCTCAGATGAGGTCTAGCCTAGTGCATAACAAGACCAGGGATGTGACAACTCACCCCCACTAAACAAAAATCTCGTCCCGAGATTCAAGCGTAGGGTAAGGTGAAGGAAAACGCAACTAGTATAATCTTCACGATCCAGGGTGCACTTCAATTGAACGTTGATTCATTCACCATCATTGTCTTGAAGTCTTGCCTTGAGAAATCCTGTCAACATGACATGGAGGGAAGAAGGAGACTCTAGAAGGGTCGATCTTCTCGAAGATCGAACAACTCACGGAATGAGACATAGGACCATCTCTCGGGTTGAGACACGAGATACACATCAAGAGGGGTGGAAAGAACGGATGACGAAGGTTCACTAGGTAGACAACAATTTCACGCTTAAGAAGGTGGTAATCGATTGTCAACGTAGCGAGGAGTTGAGTTGCCATGAAACCACAACGAGGCACCTTAGAGAAGGTGACTCGTAGAAATATCCCCTTAAGTGGCAAAAAGAATTATCTTTGATTCATAGATCATTGAAACTCTTTAAACCAGCCTAAGACAATTCTCGAGCGATCGTTTGGAGGGGGTCGGTAGAATGGCATACTCGGACTTGGATGATGTGGATTACCTTGTTGAAGACAACGTAATGGATGAATTTGCTTATCACCGGAAATGGAAGAGACCCATGGTAGAATGGCACATTGGCGGTGCAAGCTGGGAACAAAATGCAAATGCTGGGGATGATTCTGGTAACTGGGGAAGAACCCAACAATAGAGAGTGAATTCACTGTTTGAAAAGTCATAGCATTGCCGAGGAAACTGAGAGCAAACCCAGTTAGTGCCGATGATAACACGTAGCGCTTGTGCATGCTCTCAAGAACTTGAGCATTTCCACATTCATCAAGGTTTTACCAATATCCGTGTCAAGGATCCTGGCAACACAACTTGCTACCACGATGAATGATGATGGATGATGCAGATGCAAAGGAAGATAACACTTCTCAGATTTCATCTTAGCGAGGCCAAGGAAATAACATCTGGATGATCGACCGAGAGACATTTAGCACTCCGCTTCTAATGTTCTCCTTGATGTGCTAGCGTAACCCATTCATAGATATGGTTTGATATCTAGAACATCAAGTAAAAGGTCGGACTTCGGGATCTCAAAATCCGTAGGGGCAACTAGGGAGTAAATCCTACGAAATCCCTATGGGGAGGTGGCCAACTTCATCAATCAAGATATTATAATAACAGGTCTTCCGGCTGGGTGTGTTGGCCACGACATCCACTTTATCGGTTTTCGAGGGACCGATATTATAGTTCTTGGGAAATGTTCCAAACCATCATATCTGCCTGAGATTCAGATCTGGTTGGTGTTAGGATATTCCAGACTCATCGAGTCTAGGAAGAAAAATGAAAGTTTGCAACACAAATCGACGAGATGACGTTGCGAGATTCTCGGGGAGCGAACTACGATAGCAAGCTCCAAAACATGAGCTGGTTCTGCTACACACATGTGAACACGTTGTCCCAGACAAACATTATCACATGGTAGTCTTACAACAAAACACTACCGAGTTCAGGTGGGGAACCATCATTAATGACATCGAAGTCTCCACGCGTGGAAATCCAAAGAGTTCACCTTGGACAGACTCCTTTATCTTTGAACAACTCAATCAGTGGCTTGGTGTGCTCGGAACACATATGGAATGAAGGTTGCAAGTCTCCAGACCACAGAATACTTCGCACGTATGCATGACTGACTTGGGATGATTCCAGAGGAAGCAAAACTAACTTTCTCAAATCCACGGCGGCAACTTTCACCAAATGCACGTGTATAAGAGGAAGTCACTCCTTTCATCAAACAAATACTTCATGAGCTAGCATGAAGAAAATGCTTTCAAAAGTTTCCAACACTAACTTAATGTTCAGCAAAATCATGGAGGAGATAAGGATGTTGTCAATGGGCTCAACAACAATTCTTCCGGGTTTCCCTTTAAAAGGAATTCCATAGTTAAGTGAACACAGTGATAGCATTGATCAGACCAAAAGATGTAATGGTGTATGCTCGAGGAAAATCCACGAGTAAGACAACGTTACGAACATCGTTGGTTCTGACTTGATTTGAGGATAGCCCATACTCAAATCAAAGTTTTGATAAGACAATAGGTCCAGCAACTGATCACAGGGACCAATCGATGAGATATCATCTTTCTTCAACACACACTACACAAGGATATCCCTTTGGAACGAACTAAGTCAGGCAAGCTTTTATCTTCTAACTCTCCAAGTTGATGCATAGCTTAACCAACTAGCTCAGGGGTATCCAACACGGATTCTTGGAGAAAGGGTGGTTTACAGGATAAACCAACTTGATCACGAGCTTAACATAACAGTCAGGTGACAACCTGGTGATACTTTTGAGAAGATATTCGGAAAATCACGAACCACCGATATGTTACTAAGATCGAGAACAATCTTGCTTTTCAGGGCAAGACGATATGATCAAATGAGTGAGGACTTGACACAATCCTAACTCATTGATCGAAGGGTGCACCGGAAATAAGGACTAGATAGCACGATCAGTCTTAGAATGATGATTCAAGAACCAAAACGCTAAGAATGAAATTATTATCCTTTAACTACCAAGCAACGAGGTTGCTGGGAGTATTGATTTCACACATCACAATTCATTTGTCGGTATTCCGGTTGCATCAACACGAGGGCCGAGGAATGACTAATGATGGTGAGAAGTATCACTACGTCAAAATTCATGAGAGTTGGTGCAGTTCTCATGACAATTCTGACATAAAGGGGGGTAATACTCCAAGGTAGAACAGAACCAAAAGCTGGATTGGCATTTGATCTGCGGAATACAACTACTTTGACCCAATCCTAGATATGGATGAGGTACTGGAGTTTGTTTCTCCAAGTCATTCAGGACAGAATGGCTTGACGGACCACAAGGGTAATAGGCATCGATAAACGAATGCATGCATACCCTTGATATCAATTGATAGACGAAGGTCAGTAGACAACTAAAGAGGGACAACTCAAAGGAACATATAACTTTATGAGTTGTGGATGCATAGATTAGTATGTCGAACCAGGTTCAACAGGTTTCTTCCGGATAACCCATGCAGTAAGGTTGAGCTGGCAGAGTCACCATATGGCATGGAGAACTCATCGAGAGCACTCTTGTTATGATATTTCAGTTCAATGAGGAACTTCTGCCATAAGTAGTTCATGGTATTTGGAAGAAGAAGATACCACGGACTTCAAGGACTATCGCAAAGGTTACTAATATCCTAAAGGCACTAGCAATTACTATCAACATGAAGTAGGTAGAGTGAATCTTGGGTTCAGAACCCAGGAGTAGAATACCTATTACTAAGTAGCATCACGGGATGCTTTCGAGACTGATGGCCAGAATCATCACACTGGGAACACAAATCATGGCTAAATTACTAGATGATCCCCTAAGACACCTAGGGTCATAATAATATCTCCAACTTATATGTCAAGGTAACGGAGTACCTCAACTCACTGATTAGTGTGGTTAATCTGGCCCATGGGAACATTGAAACGGGAAGAAAGGATTTGCAAATGCATCAGACTACTTAGAAACCTGGGATGACTCGGACAGCATAACGGCTATAAATGCTCAGAAAAGATTTGAGACATTCACAAAAATGGTGGCATAACCACTTAGAAGCACAATATCAAGGTTTGGAGATCAACAGTTAACATACAGAAGTAGTAGGAACTGAACTCAAGTTTAAATCCAACAATCTTATAAGTCTACGGATTGGTAACACGTGATCCTGATAGAAAGAAGAGATAGCCTAGTTCTTAATCCCCGTAGGAAAGATAAGATGACTCAGATCAGAAGGCCATGAGGTACAAGGAGTAAAAAGAGCCTTACGTTCCATCCCACAATCAATTCCCTTATATAACTAAAGAATTTCTAGACTCAACTTCGACCAGTTTGGCTTGGTAATCCTACAGGCAGTCAAGCTCTGATACCAACGCTGTCAGGACCCCGACTCAATGCCACATCGATCTAGCATGTAACACCTCATATCACTTTGCGGCCTCACGCTCGGTATTCCCACGGGTGTCGCCTTACCTTTGCCCGGGACCGTTTGCGCCTTTTGGCACACATATATGACAGTGTCGCTAGCGTCCATAT
Source organism: Triticum dicoccoides (assembly GCF_002162155.2). NCBI lineage: Eukaryota > Viridiplantae > Streptophyta > Magnoliopsida > Poales > Poaceae > Triticum > Triticum dicoccoides. The sequence goes on along the minus strand of NC_041392.1, from coordinate 95,288,977 downwards.
GATAAGGAGCCCGGGCTGACATGGCTAGTCATAAACCCAAAGTGGCACAGACTTACAGGGACAGGCATCCATGACCCAGCATCGAACGTGTCGGTCATCATCGAGTGAATCCAGGCTGTAGCACTGGGCTAGCAGGACTCCGGTGAACCGGGCTGTAGCGGGCTAACAGGACTCCGATATTCATCGCGTGACATTTCCCCGAAGGGACAGACACAGGAACGAAGAAGGACACATGCCGGCCAGCCTAAGTGTTCCGGAGCAGTAGTAAGCTACCATGGCTCGGTGGAAACACTAGGAGACATTTCCCGGTAAGAGAGGCTACTAAAGATAAACAACTAGATGGTCAGATCCCACACATACCAGGCATTTCAATAGCATACACACAATATGCTCGATATGTGCAAATACAACATGGCATCACAACATGACTCTACGACTCAAGTAATTATTCATTAGGCTCCGAGGAGCGAGATATTACAAACAGGGGTCTCATGACCCAACATTCAGAGCATACATATCAAAGCACAAGCGGAAGCTATCATCTCTGAGTACATACATCTATAAATGAAAAAGGCTGAGAAGCCTGACTATCTACCAAATCCTGCTGAGGCACAAGATCGTAGCTGAGGTAACAAGCTAAACGTCGAAGTCCACGTGGAACTACTAGTGAGACTGAAGTCTCTCTGCAAAACATAAAATAGGCAAACGTGAGTACAAATGTACCCAGCAAGACTTACATCAGAACTAACTACATATGCATCATTTTCAACAAGGGGATGGTGGGGTTTAACTGCAGCAAGCCAGCTTTGACTCGGTGGCTATCCTAAACTACGACTGCAAGCGACTCTTTTGAGGTGGCGCACACGAGTCCACATATTCACCATATCAATACACCACTATGGATCCGCTCCCGTCTCCCTACGAGAAAGCCATCCATAGCACTCACGCTTATCTTGCGCATTTTAAAGTATCCACTTTCACTTGTCTATGAACTGATATAAGCAATCCAGAAGTCCTTTTCCGCGGACACGGCTATTCGAATAGATGATGTTAACCCTGCAGGGGTGTACTTCTTCATACATGTTTCCACCACTTAGCGTCTGCACACGACATGTGCTCGGCAGACTTCAAGCGAAAGCCGACGTGGGTGTAGACCACGACCTACCTAAACACTCAAGTCTCTAGTCCAGGTTTATCGCCTATTCGGGTTCCATCCATGAGGAGATCCGGCCGGAGTTTCGCTCACAGCCCCAAACGATGTGAACAGGGTTCCCGAGATACCAAACGGGCATCCGGTACACCGTGCCACGTGCCTACCGCATCACAGCCCACCCCTACGGTCAGCGCTGTCCACGGCCTCCAGCATACTACAAACACCAGAAACTACTTGCAACTCCTGGACAGAGGACAAGGGTGAATAAGAAGTCGAGCGGGGTCATATTTCAGGGCCCAATGTATGGTAGTAGCTGAATCATGGATCACAAACACAGAACTCAGTTCCTGAGGACGGCTTCAATGAGACAACCCACCATGTACTCCTACATGGCCTCTCACCGATACCTTTTACCAAATCGTGTTCACACACTTAGCTCACACACAGTAGGACATGTTCACACACCTCTGATTCATCCCGGATGAATCAGACCTGACACAACTCTAAGCAGTAGCAGGCATGACAAACAAGCATGAATGAGTAGGCACAACAGGGCTCAAACAACTCCTACTCATGCTAGTGGGTTTCATCTATTTACTGTGGCAATGACAGGTCATGCAAAGGATAAAGGGGTTCAGCTACCGCAGCAAGTAACAGATGAATCGATGTTGTCCTAATGCAGTAAAAGAGAGCAGGAGCGAGAGAGTAGGATTGTATCGGAATGAACAAGGGGGTTTTGCTTGCCTGGCACTTCTGAAGATAACATTGAGTCTTCATCAGTGTCAACGATCACATCATCGGTATCACGTCTATCGAGAGGGGACAAATACCGGTAACACAGAAGGAAACATAATCAATGCAATGCACAATATGATGCATGATCATGACATGGCAAAATGAATGTGTTTTGGGCTAATGCAACTAGCCACAGATTAAATGAAGTTGGTTTGTGTCAGGTCCCCGACTCGATGTCACATCGATCTAGCTGGTAACACCTTATATCACTCTGCGGCCTCACGCACGGTATCCCCACGGGTGTCGTCTTACCTTTTCCCGGGACCGTTTGCGCCTTTTGGCTCACGTATATGATAGTGTCGCTAGCATCCATATGATAAAGAGCCCGGGCTGACATGACTAGTCGTAAACCCAAAGTGGCACAGACTTACAGGGACAGGCATCCATGACCCAGCTTCGAACGTGTCGGTCATCAGCAAGTGGGTCCGGGCTGTAGCACTGGGCTAGCAGGACTCCGGTAAACCGGGCTGTAGCGGGCTAACAGGACTCCGGTACTCAAAGCGTGACATTTCCCCGAAGGGACAGACACAGGAACGAAGAAGGACACATGCCGGCCAGCCTAAGTGTTCCAGAGCAGTAGCAAGCTACCATGGCTCAGCGGTAACACTAGGAGACATTTCCCGGTAAGAGAGGCTACTAAAGATAAACAACTAGATAGTCAGATCCCACACATACCAAGCATTTCAATAACATACACACAATATGCTCGATATGTGCAATACAACATGGCATCACAAAATGACTCTACGACTCAAGTAGTTTATTCAATAGGCTCCGAGGAGCGAGATATTACAATCATGGGTCTCATGACCCAACAATCAGAGCATACAAGTCAAAGCACAAGCGGAAGCTATCATGTCTGGGTACAGACATCTATAAATGAAAAAGGCTGAGAAGCCTGACTATCTACCAGATCCTGCCGAGGGCACAAGATCGTAGCTGAGGTAACAAGCTAAACGTCGAAGTCCAAGCGGAACTACTAGTGAGACTGAAGTCTCTCTGCAAAAACATAAAATAGGCAAACGTGAGTACAAATGTACCCAGCAAGACTTACATCAGATCTATCTACACATGCATCATTATCAACAAAGGGGATGGTGGAGTTTGACTGCAGCAAGCCAGCTTTGACTCGGTGGCTATCCTGAACTACGAATGCAAGTAACTCTTTTGAGGTGGCGCACACGAGTCCACATATTCACCAACCAATACACCACTATGGATCCGCTCCCGTCTCCCTACGAGAACGCCATCCATAGCACTCACGCTTATCTTGCGTATTTTAGAGTATCCACTTTCACTTGTCTATGAACTGATATAAGGGGTCCACGTTTCCATATCCGAGGAATCCGGCTATTCGAATAGATGATGTTAACCCTGCAGGGGTGTACTTCTTCATACATGTTTCCACCACTTAGCGTCTGCACACGACATGTGCTCGGCAGACTTCAAGCGAAAGCCGACGTGGGTGTAGACCACGACCTACCTAAACACTCAAGTCTCTAGTCCAGGTTTATCGCCTATTCGGGTTCCATCCATGAGGAGATCCGGCCGGAGTTTCGCTCACAGCCCCAAACGATGTGAACAGGGTTCCCGAGATACCAAACGGGCATCCGGTACACCGTGCCACGTACCTACCGCATCACAGCCCACCCCTACGGTCAGCGCTGTCCACGGCCTCCAGTAAGCTACAAACACCAGAAACTACTTGCAACTCCTGGACAGAGGACTAGGGTGAATAAGAAGTCGAGCGGGGTCATATTTCAGGGCCCAATGCATGGTAGTAGCTGAATCATGGATCACAAACACATAACTCAGTTCCTAAGGACGGCTTCAATGAGACAACCCACCATGTACTCCTACATGGCCTCTCACCGACACCTTTTACCAAATCGTGTTCACACACTTAGCTCACACATAGTAGGACATGTTCACACACCTCTGATTCATCCTCGATGAATCAGACCTGACTCAACTCTAAGCAGTAGCAGGCATGAAAAACAAGCATGAATGAGTAGGCACATCAGGGCTCAAACAACTCCTACTCATGCTAGTGGGTTTCATCTATTTACTGTGGCAATGACAGGTCATGCAAAGGATAAAGGGGTTCAGCTACCGCAGCAAGTAACAGATGAATCGTTGTTGTCCTATTGCAGTAAAAGAGAGCAGGAGCGAGAGAGTAGGATTGTATCGGAATGAACAAGGGGGTTTATCTTGCCTGGCACTTCTGAAGATAACATTGAGTCTTCGTCAGTGTCAACGATCACATCATCAGTATCACGTCTATCGAGAGGGGACAAATACCGGCAACACAGAAGGGAACACAATCAATGCAATGCACAATATGATGCATGATCATGACATGGCAAAATGAATGTGTTTTGGGCTAATGCAACTAGCAACAGATTAAATGAAGTTGGTTTGAATACAAGATTCAAATTCAAACTCCATATGTGATTATTCAAATGCCATTTAATTGATTTGTGCTAAACAGCAGCTATAAGTTGTTCTAACATGCATGAAAATGGTACATATGGATTCCTTGAATTTTTCTGATAATTTTTCATATATAAATTATTTAATTTGGAGTTACGGTTAATTTTCTATGATTTTTTGAAGTTTTAGGGATTTTCTGGAATTTCCTAAATAATATTAAATCCAGAAATGATTATGGCGTCAGCACCACGTCACAGTGACGTTAGCAGGGTCAACTGGGCGCCCCAGGTCAAACCTGATGTGTGGGGGCCACACGTCAGTGACATAGGAGCTAATCCCGGTCAAACCCAGCGCTGACTGGGGTTTGACTAGGGGTGGGGCCCGCTGTCAGTGTCACTAGGTGTTGACTAAGTGCGTCATTAGCCCGAATTAATCTGCCACGTCACTCTCGCCGGAGTTACGCCGGCGGCGACCAAAACGACGGCGGAGTGTTTCGGAAAAACGCTACGGGGCTCCATTTTGAGCGCGGTTTGTGGCTACGGCTTGCTGGCGTTCTTGCGCATCTAGTGGTAGCAGCGACAGCAGCTGGGATGGCCTGAGTCGACGGCGACGAGCACTTCCGCGGCGGCCGGAGTTCGGGCACCCGCGGGTTTGGCGTTGCGGTGCGCGGGAGGGGGAGCTGGTTGGTGTGTTGGGCTCCTGGGGGCTTTATGAGCACGGTGAAGCACTCCGTCGTGGGCATGCGCGACTATGGCCACGGCTGCGCCATGGCCGGCGGCGAGAAACTCTCGGCCGCGGTGGAGGAAGGGGCTAGGGGATGAGCGCGAGCTTGAGGGAAGGGGGGAGAGGAAGAGGGGCTCGCAGTGGACTGGACGGAGGGGTCGGCGAGCTCGGGGAAGCTTCTGCGACGGCGAATTTACGGCGGCGATCTCCAGGCACCGGGGATGAAGACGATGATGCTCCGGTCGACTGGGGCCTCCTCTAGTCGCGTGCGTCGGTGTGCAGCTCCATGGGGTCGGAACGGAGCTCCTGAGCTCATCGGAAGGGCGAGGGGTGGCCGGTGGCTATGGATGCGACGGCGGCGCCCTCCGGTGGCTCTCGGTGGTGCTCCAAATCGGGAGAGGGAGAGAGCCAGAGCGAGCAGAGGGAGGGATAGCGGTCGGGGACGACTCCGTGGCGTCTCTAGAGGGCTCGGGGAGGAAGCAGGAGGTGGCCAGGGGAAGCAGGAGGTGGCGCGCGCGGCGGCGTCGCGGTGTCTGTCCTCCTGGCAGGGAGGAAGACGACAGGGGGGGGTGGAGATGGGCTGGGCTGGCCAGGTGGGCCTGGTGGGCTGCAGAGGTAAGTCCAGGTAAGGTTTCTCTCCTCTGTCTTTTATTTCTGTTTTGTTTTATTTAATTTATTTTGCCACTGTTTTGAATTTAAAATAATTCAAACAATGCCAAAAACTCCTCTGAATATTTTATATTGCTAGATGGACTCTTCCAAAAGCTTATAAAATATTTCAGGGGTATTTGAAATTATATTCTAATTATATGAATATAATTCAAATTCAAATAGCTAATGAATTAAATCCAAAGTCCCAAAAATAATTCCTTAAAAAAGTTCAATATTTTGGTTGGGACCAGAACCCCTACCAAAAATTATCAAACATTTAAGAAGAGCATTTTGGAGCAATGAATGAGATTTTTAGGGTTTTTTTGCCCTTCTTTTATTTAAGTTTTTGAGGCTTCCAAAATTCCTCAGTTCAGGTTTCAAAAATTTAAACATGATGCTCAGATGAGGTCTAGCCTAGTGCATAACAAGACCAGGGATGTGACAGACGTGGCACCATTAACAGGAGTTTACTGTAGCTTGACACTCGGGATGTTACAAATCTCCTCCACTACAAGAAATCTCGTCCCGAGATTTAAGTGGGGAAGTAAAGAGGAACTTCGGGAGAACTAACCCTTATAGGGTTAATTATCTGGTGAACAATGTAGGGAATGAGGCAGAAGTATCTCTCGAGTTGAAACTTAATAAAACATCAAGAGCAAGTATGAAGGTACAATAGAAAGTTTCAAGCGAATGGACAAATGATTGATACCTGAACAGAGTGTGAGAAAAGGGTTCAGAGCATCTGGAATAGATCATCTCCCAAAAGGTGGCTCGTGACATGACACGAAGACAAACACAAGAATATTTCGGAATCAAGGATATACAGGAGAGTCAGTTTTCGATCCTGTGGAACTGTGGGTTATGGGCCCACCATGTGGGTTAAGGGTAGAAAGGGGGGTGGCATCTTGCATGGTCATGATAGTAAGGCATGTCAGAGAATAATCTGTTAGTTATGTCGGCAACAACGTCGATAGCAAGGGCGAGGGACGAAGAGAACCATTTTCTTGCTCATTGGAACGAGGCGGACCAATAGGCAAGGTTCTCGTCCATCGGTGGTACCGTAATGTTATCAACAATAGTAACAGGGTATTATTGACAGAGTTGTTCAACCAAGGTGTTTACCTAAGGAGGGAAATATTACTGCTTAGATCATATAGATCACAAGAAAGGTTAAACAAAACAACGGAAAGGAAAATGTGTTTAAACACAAGATTAGGAGTATATCCTTCGCAAGAACAAGCAGCGCAGGATATACAAGACGGGACAACAAGTAGATAATCATCTAGTGGAAGGGGTGAGGAAAACTCATGAAGTTACCCATACAATGGTGTTTGGATAATTGATCAAGGAACATTTAGCATTGCGCTTTCAATGTTCTTATTATTATTCGGAATATCACGGTCATGCTTCGAGGTAGTAGTAATTTGGTGTTTCAAGTAAGGGTTGGTCTGAAGATCAAGAGAAATACACAAAGAACGGTTTCAGGAACGGTGACGGCTTAGTAGCTGCAGGAAAACTCATGAAGTTTACTGTAGCTTGACACTCGGGATGTTACAGGTTAATCCCAAAAATAATATAAAAGTGTATAATAAAGCCCATAAACATACAAAATAGATAATATAATAGCATGAATACTTCATAAATTATAGATACGTTGGAGACGTATCGATATACTACGTACAATGTGTTTAACAAGCACAACACACACACAAACACCATTTTGACTAGTAAGGTATTGCACGCATGAGATTTTGCAACCAAATTATGAATAAATACCACATTATAGTATGTAAGCTTTGAGTTATATATGCATGATGTAGATGTTCGTTTAATTATTATAGTTCATTTCATTCAAAATCATCTAGTTTTTATAAGAAAGCTAATCTATTTTAAGATTCATGAAATTGTGCGTTGTAAGGCATAAAGTAAAAAACAAATAATGGCAAATCATGTAGAAAAACATTTGGGCAATTCTGATACGGAAGATTCTAGAACAAAGAAGAAATGCTTGTATTTTAAGGTTTGTGCATTATGCTTAAGTTCAACCATGGAGTCTTCTAGATTGTACATGTGGCAAAATCTGGTGAAATCTAGATCAGTGGCGGAGGCAGGAATCGTAAATTTATGATCTTGAGGGGGGCCCGATTAAGAAAACATAACAAAAATTACTGTTCACACCCGAAATACAAAGAAGTGACTAATGTTG
>NC_041392.1:95267248-95280709 GCF_002162155.2 Triticum dicoccoides | reverse complement strand
ATATCCAACGGCTAGTATTGCTCAAATTTGGCATCTCTACACCACCGGATTGGCCTCATCCAACGATCATCTTTCAAAGTTAAAGTTATCCGCACACTATATAAAATATATAATATATAATATATATAGGATTATAGATATAGATATGTGATGCGAAAGCCACCCATCATCTTCAATTAGAATAGTGTGTCCATGCACGGATGCAATGTGGCCAAAGGATGTCTGTCATCAATATCTCAAATTCAATTCAGTCTGACCTTGTTTAATGTGTATACAGTACAACATGCTTGTTTCCAAACCACACTGCGCATATCTCAGTTATATTCATGCATGCATGGGTTTCAAACATCATGATCTCTTATTCAAATATTTGTATTCAACTTTACATTGATTATGACCTCACCTAGTCTTTTACACCCACACAGCCGTCTTCTCTTTTATAATTGTACCACTAACTTTCTCTCATGCATGCATGCACACACAGTACCAGTCGGCATTATCCATCGCACACATGCAATCTTTTTCTTCAGGTCGGTCTCCCATGCATGCACACACACACACACCTCGCCCTCTCTATCATATCGGGCATTCTTTATCTCTCACGTACATGCGCAACGATCGATGTTCCTCTATGTGTGTATATATAGCTAGGTCTTTCACAGTTTCCCACACAAACCGGTCAATCTATATATCTAGTGAGGTCTCACCCTCTTTCCCACGTCCACATCGATCAATCTATACCTCTCTATATATGATTACATAGCTAATACACACACATTAATTATATATCCAACGTCCCCCTCTCATCATCCATGCCTTCCGCTTTATCTCTCAGATGCGCGCACAATGACGAAGACAGGGGGAAGCAAGGGCCCTGCCCCCTAACATCACTATATATCGAGGCTAATATGAATGTGATCATTAGACAATTGCTGGTAAAATGGTTTAAGTTGATGAATTAGCCCTCCTCGTAAAGGATTAGCAATGCTTGCCCCCTAGCTCATTTATTTTTCATGGCTCCGCTACTGCGCGCAACAGCGCACGTTCTCGCCCCCTCAATTTAAATATCGTTCTCGCACTTATGCACTCCTTCATAGTCTCCCTCCACTTGTCCCCTTGCACCATCTACTAGCCCCCCACCGAATTTTGCCACATGTACTATCTAGCAGACTCCATGGTCGAACTTAAGCATAATGCACAAACCTCAAAACACAAGTGCTTCTACTTTGTTCTAGAATCTTCCGTATCATAACTGCCCAAGCTTTTTTTCTAGTTGAATCGCCATTATTTGTTTTTACTTTATGCTTTACAAGGCACAGTTCCATGAATCATAAAATAGATTAAGGGCTTCTTTGATTCAAAGGATTCTCAAAGGAATTTTGGAGGATTCTAATCCTTAGGAATTTTTCCTATCTTGGTTGTTTGATTCGTAGGATTGTAAACCATAGGAATTTTTTCATAGGATTCATTTGCACTAGATTTCATACGAAACATCCCATCCACTCAAACCTCTTTGAAAGAATCATGCGTTTTTTCTATGCATAATCAAAAACTCATACAATCCTGTAGGATTCAAGACGACATTCCACTCTGATCCCATGTTTTTCCCATTCCAGCGTTTTGGAAATCCTACGAATCAAAGAGGCCCTGGCTTTTTTTATAAAAACTAATTTATTTTGAATGAGATGAACTATAAGAATTAAACGAAGGTCTACATCAGGCATATATGACTCAGAGCTTACATGCTATAATGTGGTATTTACTCATAATTTGGTTTCCAAATTTGATGCGTGCAATGCACGTGTACCTTACTAGTACTTAGAGTATGTGCAAAACACGTAAGTTAGAATTCCAATGGCACGCTACACAGTGTCTCTCTTGCAGTTCATGAAGCCACGTGGCACATGTGGAGGCGTTGTCGCGACCTCCTTGTGTGGATTGATCACAGTGACGTGCTGCTTGTTCCAGAAGAATGTACTCATCCTATCTGAGCCACACTGGCGGTACATGCATGAAGCGAAGATGTGCACGCACGCCACACATGCACTCATTCCCTCGCATGCACATGTGGGTACACGGGAGGACGCATTTTTGTATGAAGATCCACCCCATGTGATAATTTGACGCATGTAAAGTCCTTCACTTCATTGATGGTCAATTAATACAGCGCATGCAAATTGAGTGGACGTGAGGGCGGAAGAAAGACATTACTACTCCACTGCGCACATGCGAGTAGTTAAATCATGGGTTGCTAGTACTTCCATTGGTCTCCTTCGCATTTTGTGCCATTTTTTGGCCATATTTGTAAGTAACATAATATTTATGCATGTCATAAAAAGTGGCACAAAAAAAGGGGGCCAATAAACCAGGACGCAGGCAGCATGATCAATTTTTGCCAGGGCTACTGTTGGTGGCCTTTGTATTTAAATATGGATGGAGTGGAGTAGTACTATCTTTATCTTAGCCTCTAGGGCTCTCCCAGTGCCTAGGATTGCCTCCCCGCCTCGCCCACCGGATCCCGCCATGGAGGATCCCTTAGATCCCAGGATCCCGCGGGGTGCCCTCTCGCTGCGGCCCGCAACACTGCCGCCTTTGAGCGAAACCCACATGTGTTTTAGAGGGGATCCATTGCTTTGGAATCACAGATCGGTGGCGCCGAAGGACATGCCAGGGCTGCGTTTCAGGTGGTGGGTAGCAAGGGCAAATCGGATCGAGGAAGAGTCACATCGATTGGAGAGAAGTTCTAAGGAGCTGCGCCTGGCGCAGCACAAGGCAGAGGCACAAGTCGATCTCGGGGGAGAGATGCGGAGGGATGCCAGCATCTGGCAGCGTCGCGTTGATTTCGAGCTAGGGCTAATGGCAGAGGTCATATTCATGGAGTTGACTGCGGAGGAAAGAACGCGCATGCCTGCGCAATGGCATGAGCAGCCGGTGCAACTGTTCAAATGGGCGGTAGGAGAAGACAAATCCCGGAACCAGTTGCGGTGGCGCTGCTAGGCATGCATCGTAGGCAAGGTGAGCTGCCCTCCTTCCCAGCCAGCGATGCAGTGACCTAGTCGGTTGCTGCTGCAGTGAACTTGCAATGCCATGTCGGTTTGCAACCTTGACAATCACTCCATCTATATGTATTGTATTCCTGTGAAAATACTTGGTCGTTTGGAAAAATATGGTAATTAATTTATCACTAGTTTTAGAATGCTTGGTCGTGACAATCAACCGAAGCCACAACCAGAAGTCTCCATCGCGTAATACTTTATGGTCGGTCGCACCAACAAACTGTCGGTCGGACCCACGTCTCACCGAAGGGACACACATCGGCTTGGTCTGACATGTACGACCAGTTACATCACTGACTTGTGCGACCGCATTTGAGCAGTGTATTACTCCCTCTATCTCAGTTTACAAGTCTTGCACGTGTACCTAGGTCATTAATTTGACCAACTTAATAAGAGGCATACATTACGAAAAATATATCATTACAAACTTCAAATAGTATTATATTTTTAATGATATTTTTTTATGTTAAACAATTTATTTTATATAAGTTACATTGATGACCTAGATACACGTGCAAGCCTTGTAAACTGATATGGAGGGAGTACTTGAAATTTATGTTCAACTAAACTCATCGAGAGCCATTTCGAGCCTCGAAACCAAAACCATCAATTAATCTTTACCTTGTTCCCATCACATTCCAAAGTACTAGTGCTATAATTATGTGCAAGCCTGCTCACACCTACTAGTACGTACCAAACCTGAATGTGTACCCACTATACAGGTTTTAGTACTAGTGCTAGTACTTAGGTTATAAAAAGGGGAACTACCTAACCGAAAATTACTCTACCTTCCTCCTCATAAGTCCTTCTTCTTAGTCCGTCCTTGCCATGGCCGGTGTGTAGAGCTCTAGGTTGAGAACTACTCGTAACAAGTGAGCAGCAACCAAGGCTGCGGAAAAAAAGAGGGGCCGCCTCCACGCAGAGACCTCGAAAGATCTCTCACGGGCAGGAGATGGCTCCCAGGAGCGCCCTAGCCACGGAGGCAGACATGTCGAGCTGGCGGTGCTAGAGTCATTATCCCTCGATGGCATGCCCGATCAGCTCAATAAGCACCTCAATAAGAAGAAGGTGTTCATCCACGGCTTGGTGGAGCTGCTGAAGGAGAGCCTCAACGACATGCCCGCTGAGCTCAATGAGCAGGGGGAGTTGACCGCCAGCTTGGTGATGCTGCTGAAGAAGAGCATTGCCTCGGGGAAGAAGGCGACCGGCGAAATCCTGCAACTTCAGGAGGACAAGGCGAAGCTCTGCCACAAGCTCGACCTGCTGAAGGAGGAGAACACCGTCTGGAAGAAGCTGCATGAGAATAGTAGTTCGTCGATGAAGATGCTGCATGCCCTCGTCATGGAACAAAAGGAGGAGTTGGCGAAGCTCCGCATTGAGCACCCAGCTGCTGTCAAGGTACGTAATGCGATCGTGAAACAGATGATGAAGGCTCGCGTCAAGAAATCCCGCGTCATGGATAGAATGAAGAGTGGAGGAGACGCGCAAGGAGATGGAGGTCGTGGAGGTGATGAAGAAGCAGTTACGACTCCCCGGCCAACAACCCTTCATGTAGTAGAGAGCAGGGCCCCAGACTTGTGTGTGCGTCTTCCTTCTTTTTTGGGGGTGATAATCTTCCTTCTTCTTTTGCTCCTGTGTTTCTTCTTTTTCTTCAGGTGTTCCGCTGCACGTGTCACGTTCTCTACGAGGCATGAATAGAACAATGCTAACAATGAGATGACTATCAAATTAGATCATTTTTATCGCTATATGGCACTGGGCTGCCGTGTTTCATGCTCCTCCGTCGTACTACTCCAGTGGAAAACTTGAGTATACCGCACGGTTTTTTGCTCCTCCTCATGTCGTCGGCACATTTATACGAGCAGTCAAATCACAAGGCCCCGCCTTCCAGCAGTAATGAGCCGTCAAATCATAAAGGCCCTCGCCTCTCCTGAAACCGACCAAGCTAGACTGCCCGGCTATCTAGCCTTTTAAAAAATGTATACTTTTGTATAGTAGTAGTATCGATGGATTGCACCATGGAGCAAAACTAACAAGATGAAATTAAAGAAAAAAGGTGATACATATAGAGAGCGCTCGTCGCCAAATTATGCATATAGTACTATTAAAAAAGCTAGTACGTTTCTAAATGGGGTGCTAAATTATATTAAAGAAATTATCATACCTATTTAATTCTTGGGTTCTTATTATTTATGCCACTAGTTGTGTATCACTACTCAGTTTTGTCATTAGAAGTTACAACTACTAAAAAATGCCATCGATCCGTGAGATACCTGCTAAAAAATGCAATTAGATATCTCAAAAATGACATCGTTAAGTTAGATGTTTGCTCAAAAATGCCATTAGACATTGTTATTTTCACTTCAAACCCGTTGACCATGTTATATGACAAAAATAAGCCGATTCTCACAATGATATGTGTGGCCCCACTTGTCAGGACTAACCAAGCAAATAATTTTACAGGAAAATAAGAACGCTGTTGGGATCAAGTAGGCCCCACACTTTATTTTACTGTAGTGATATAAAGGGAGAGCTGGCATGTTGGTCCATTGGTATTTATGTCATTATAACATGGCCAAGGAGATTTGAATCACAATAATGGTGTCCAGCACAACACACCCCTCAAATAAAACTAAGTACCCTGAAATTCTTTGACAACTAAACTGCTGGCTATATGATGTTGGCCATATATATTGTATGTATACAATGTGAAGAAACGAGTGGTAGTACTATACCAACTAAAAGATGAACTGTAAGAAATACTTGTATGTACGTACTGAAGAGTTAAAGTAACGAGAAGGAACATAACATAGTTCTATTGGGGGCTCAGCACAACACACCCCTCAAGTAAACCTAAGCACACCTGAAATTAAACTAAGCAACTAATCCGGTAGACACTGCATTAGAACCACCATGAGCAAAAACACTGCCACCTTACTCAGACTCCTTGTCCACGTGCTCGACTTCGTCCTTGTCCCTCTTCCTCTTGGGTGATACTTCTTTGCTTAAACCGCACACTTGCCTCTTGCTCTTTATCCAACCATTGTAGATATTGAAACAAAGGTAGCCATCCATTGCAGCGTAGTGGATGTGGTCTATATCTAGTACATTCCACTCCCATGCATGATGAAACTTGAACGGAGGTTTCTTCAGTGTACCGTATGAAGGATGAACCATGGCTCCTGCCAGGGTCAGCATTGAAGGCTGATCACGCACTACTAAAAAAACAGCTATAGCCAATATGGACACTAATGGCACACTATACATGTGATGCGCCATTACTAAATAGTAATGGGGCACCATGTGTAGGCGCGCCATTAGTAACCAAAACAGTAATGGTGCACCAGGTGAAAAGTGCGCCATTACTAATTTTGACCAAGGTTTGACCCAGTCATACACATAGTAATGGTGCACCTTTACAAAGTGCGCCATAACTATGTGTATGACTGAGTCAAACCTTGGTCAAACTTAGTAATGGCGCACTTTGCATAGGTGCGCCATTACTATGTCAAACTTAGTAATGGCGCACCTATACAAAGTGCGCCATTACTAACTTTGATCAAGGTTTGACCAAGTCATACACATAGTAATGGCGCACTTTGTGAAGGTGCGCCATTACTAAATGCACCCCCCCGTGGACCACCTTTTCAGTTTTAAAAAAGAAAAGAAAATGATGGAAATGTCAAAAAAATAAAAGAAAATAAGTTTCCCATGTGATATGTGGTCTAGTTGTTGGGAAAATTTACAAATATGAATTTCGACTTTATTTGCAAAATCTCTCTGGAATTTAGTAAAATAGGCATAACTTTTGCATACGAACTCGGATTAAAAAGTTTTTTATATGAAAAATCATCTACTCTGGAACCCAGTTGAAGATTTTTAGAATCCCCAAAAACCTAACAGAATAAAAGATACGGGGCTTTTAAGATCCAGAGGGGGAAAAATGAAAAAAAATTCAAACTTAGTAATGGCGCACCATTTGCTAGGTGCGCCACTAGTAACAAAAAAAATTTGGTTTCGAATTTTTTTTGGAAAAAATGTTCAAAATATGATAAGTAATATGACCGGGAAGTTTGAAATATTTTTTCAAAATTTCATCACACTCATGAACATGAACAAAGTCCTAGACATCAACAAGGTTTAATAGGATTGATATGATAGATATATCAACAAGTGCCTGTTAAGTGAGCTGGTGCTGGGGTTGGATAGAACTGAGAAGTTAAGCGTGCTCGGGCTAGAGTAGTGTGAGGATAGGTGACGATTAATCCATAGTGACCCGAGATTAAGAAAAAAACGAAAAAAAATTCTAAAAAAATTTAGAATTTTTTTTCTATGTGGTGCGCCATTACTAAGTCAGATACTAATGGCGCACTTCTAGGCATAGTAATGGCGCACTTTAGGTGCGCCATTACTATCTGTGATAGTAATGGCGCACCAAATGTGCGCCATTACTAACAGTTACGAGTTGCGTGTTAATAGTGGCGCACCTATAGTGCGCCATTAATAGCAAAAACTGGTGCACCACTAACAGCCTTTTTTCTAGTAGTGACGGGAGGGCACCAGCCCTTTCTTCTGGAGGTCGAAGGGGTTGCCTACAATGAGTCCTATCCGATCCAGGACATCCCTATCATTCCTAAAATATACAGTAACGAATTTGACTTGGCCGCCCTTGAGGAAGTTCTTAAATTCCTTGCACTCAACATCGGCATGGCATGTGTGGTAGACCAACACTAGTGCAGAACCGGGCAATAGTACCGGTTCGTAAGGCCCTTTAGTGCCGGTTTAGGAACCGGCACTAACGTTTCGGCACTAAAGGCCCCCCCCCCCTTTAGTACCGGTTCAGCACGAACCGGTGCTAAAGGGCAACCACGTGGCACGAGTCAGCTCCGAGGGCCGGGAGCCCTTTAGTACCGGTTGGTAACACCAACCGGTTGGTAACACCAAACTAAAATGTTTTGGGGTTTTGGTTTTATGATTTCTTTTTCATTTAATTTTGTGTTTTCCATTTTAATTCTTTTTCGTTTGCTTGTATTTTACGGTACTACACATTGTACACGTTATGCATATATATATATATATATATATATATAGAATTTCTAGTAGAACCAATCATATATATATCATCAATGTCTCACAAACCATATTAATTCACACATACACACATGTATAGCCATATACAATTTCTCCTACATATGCATGTTGCCTTCGGAGCCAGTGGCATTAGCCTAATTGGTGCCTTCGGAGCACGATGACAATTGGAAGTGGTTCATGGGGGCGGTAGCGGGTAATAGTATTCTCCCTTCGGATTTATGACCTGGTCGAGCAAAAATCCCGCTATTTCCTCTTGAAGTGCTTCTACGCGCTCCGTTTCTAGGAGCTTGTCCCGCACCTCTTTGAACTGTTAAGAAGGAGATCAATATGCATGTGTATTAGTTGTGTGACTAGATATTGATAATGGTGTAAAAATTGTGAATAGTGTTCTGACAAGCGTACCCATTCCTGTCTTTGAGATCTGCTCCTTTCGGACGCCATCATGCGAATGTTCTCGCAAACGTAGAATGCACACAGATCAGTCCCCTGCGCCTGCTTCAGGGCCTTTATTACGAGAATGGAATTTAATTTGATCAGATAATAATTAATCAAGCATGATAATTAAAGAGATGGCAGCTAGCTAGCTAGCTAGTACTACTTAATTACTTACCTTGGATCGAAACCATTTCAGCTTTGGTTTCCATTCGCCTTCCGTGACGCTGATGAACCTTGCCCAAGCCCTGCCCGCCGACAAAGAAAATGAATAAAGGGGTTATTAAATAGTTCATATCATGAAATGACGAATTACTAAATAGGCCGAGATATATAGTTAATAATGATTGAAATTACCTGTTGACTATCCCAAACAAGATGTTATAGTCACTTTGTTTTTTAAGTAGCGAGTCCAGTATTTCAACTGTTCCGGCGTCAACTTTAATGATACACAAGATCCAGTGAAATCTGCATGCACACACGTTTGCATGTCTTAATTAAGCGGGCATATGTAAGCAAAAACATGTAGCTAGCTAGCTAGTAGGCAAAAACAGAGAATTTCTAGTACAAGAAAGTGTGACTCACTGGAAGTTGTAAGGAAGTAGTATATCTTCATTGTATTTGAGGCGCTTCAAGAACTCTAGCATGCTGTCCTCTACCTCTTTTTCTTGATGCTTGTTTATTTTCCATGTGTATTCATTAACGGTGTTTGGGTCAATGAACCCAATGCCATAGCGTCCACCTTTTCTCATTTCATACATCTTCATCCTGCATAATACCACAGAAAAGTATATAGTGAGGATAATTATAGGTAATGATTGATCAAAAGGATCACTACAGCTAGCTTGAGACTTAAATTACAGAAAGAAATCACTTACAGACAATAGCAACTGATGATAGATTTGTCGAGTGCGTCTTGATTGTATAACTGAAACAGTTCAGGATACTCAACGGCCACAACTTTCTCATGGTAGTAATCATCCTTCTTGACATACACCATGAGGGACTCTCGATTGGATCTCTTGGTAATGTCCATGTACCATTGATGCAATTCATATATTCTCGTTGGGAGCTTGTTGAAATCTTCTGGCTCGACCAAAGGTTCGTCCCGGACATATTTCCATTTTATTTCCTCCTCTGTAATCCCAGGCATGTCCTCGATCTCGAGGAGTTGTCCAACAGTGATCTTGAGTTCTTCAGCCTGCATTATATGCTCCTGGGTTATTACCACATCGCCCACCTCAGGAACGTAAACTGTTTGGCCACAATAATATTGGGCGCGCGTACTGTCACGTGTTGTTGGCGGCACAACAAGCGGGGGGATCGATTGTGCCGCCTGTTTTCCCAGCTGGGCAACGGTTTTCTCGCATTTTTTGATAGCTGCTTGTTGTTTGCTCGAGCTCGAGCTCGCCTCCTTCTGTAGACGTCGTCGATGTAACTTCCTGATGTGGCGCTCATAGTCTGTGTCAACAGGCTTAGGAGCTGGTGGTTGAGCCATACGAATGAAGTGGTCAACTACTTCCACATGCACTTTCTCCCTTGGCGGTGGTGGCGGTTTCGGTCCAAAATGGGTGTCGAGTTCTGCCTGCACTATGGCATTGGTTTGCTCCTCGGTCCTGTCGTAAGCCCTCACAGGAAGAGGAGTAGTGAGGTTTGGACCATATTTATATCGCTTGCCTCCGCCTGTACTTCCTGTACTATGACCTCGACTCGTACCGCTACGCACCATAGCTGCGGGGTGTCTCTTCTGCGATTGCTGAGGCGGCGGAGACGGCTGACGGGGCTGAGTTGGACGAGGAGGAGCGGCCTGAAGCTGTGCCGGACTTGCAGTGGCCTGAGGTTGTGCCGGACTTGGAGGAGGAGTGGACGTCTGACGCTGTGTCGGACTTGGAGGAGGAGTGTCCTGACACTTTGCTGGACTTGGAGGAGGAGGAGTGGCCTCACGCGTTGGTGGACTTGGAGGAGCGGGAGTCTGCTGACTCGGTGGCGGACTTCGAAAGATGATGCAATCCTTTCTCCATAGGATGACACGATGTATGGCCTCTCCCAATGTGTGCTCGTCGTCACCTCCAGGAATGTCAAGCTGTAGCTCCGAATATGGGTCCACCACCTCATCAACCAAGACACGAGCATAGCCCGCTGGAATCGGGTTGCAATGGAAGGTTGCCTCGGGGGAATTTGAAAAAGCAACGGCGTCCTCCACCTTCATGGATATGTTCTTCATTTTGAAGTGTAGCTCGCAGTTAGTGTTCTCCGTGATGTCATCCACGGGGTATCTATCCAGCACTACTGCGTCGCCCGGGGCGGAACCCACGCTGCTTCTCGGCATGGATGGGGCGGTGGTATCCAATGCTGGATCATCCGCTAGCTGCTGCAGCTGCTGAGACCCCCTTTGCTGGCTAAGTGAGTCGATCTGCTCCTGCTGCCGCTGAAATTTAGCGGCCAATTCCGCTTGACTTGCTTCTAGGCCTTGAAGGCGTTCATAGTCCCGCTTCCTCTGCTCCTCCTCCATCTTCCTCTTCTTCTCCTCCGCAATCTTCTTTCTCGCACGGGTTCTGTAGTCGGCGTTCCAGTCCGAAAACCCCTCATACCACGGAATAGCGCCCTTGCCTCGTGTTCTTCCCGGGTGTTCAGGATTTCCCAGGGCACGCGTAAGCTCGTCGTTCTCTCTGTTGGGCTGGAACACCCCCGATCGAGCCTCTTCTATTGCAACAAGTAGCACATCGTCGGCTCCGTTCAGACATGCCTTCGTCGAAACATTGCCTATCTTCGGGTCCAACTCCCCCCCATGCGCATAGAACCAAGTCCTGCACCTGGGGGGCCAGCTCTTAGTAACCGGAGTGACACTTGCATCCTCCATCTCTTTCTCAGACTTATCCCACTTAGGCATTGCCACCGCGTAGCCACCTGGCCCCAGCTTATGGAACTTATCCTTTTTTTCGGCATTCTTCTTGTTTATTCTCGACCGTTTCTTAGCTAATTCTGAATCCTTGAATTTCACGAAATCGTCCCAATGAGCACTTTGATTCTCTAGTATCCCCTCGAATACTGGAGTCTTCCTTCCTCCCTTGACGTACTTCTCCCACGTCGTTCTCTTGTGGTGCTTGAATGCAACCGCCATCTTCCTAAAAGCAGCGTCCTTGACTTTCCGCACATCTGCTTCTGTGAAATTATCTGGTAGGGTGAAATGTTCCATGAGAGTATCCCAAAGCAGTTTTTTTTATTCTCGTCGACAAAAGTAACATTTGGACGTGGCTTCGCTGGCTTTCTCCATTCTTGAAGGGAGATCGGGAGTTGGTCCTTCACAAGAACTCCGCACTGACGAACGAACTTGTCCGCAATCTTCTTAGGCGCTAATGGTTCGCCATTAGGTTTGAATGCCTCGATATTGTACTTTACGCCCTCCTTCAACTTTTTGTTTGGGCCTCGTTTCGTCCTTTTGCCTGAAGATTTGCTCGATCCGGATGGCTGAAAGAAGAAACATCGATTCGTTAATATATCTTCAACTCGTTTAAAACATGCGATGATCACCAGATTCCTGCTTATATAAATATATATATACCTTGCCGGTGTTTGTTGTTTCAGGATCACCATGTTCTTCGTCGTAGTTCATGACTTCATCAATTCGGTCGTCGTGATCGAATATCATATCACCCTCTCCGGTGTTGTTTAGAAATTCGGAGCCGTCAAAATCTTCTTCATTCTGATCATCATCTGGCCCGCGTATGATATCGAACATGGTATGTTCTCTCTCTCTGTCGGTATTGTCCGCCATAGCTTTTATTTAACTATGGCAAAAGAAATATAAAACAATTTAGTATAATCTCGAACAATAGATATAATCTCGAATACATCATCTCGAATAATAGATATAACCTCGAATACATCGTCTCGAATAATAGATTTAATCTCGAATACATCGTCTCGAATAATATATAATATTGAATAGTACATCACTGGCTAGGTAGCTAATTAAAGATCAAATACTACAGAAGAATCTAGGACACTCGCGGTTCCTGCGGCGCGGGCGGTGGACACCCAAAGAGAAGGAACCCTCACAGGATCATAGCTGAAGTGAGATCCCTGAAGAAACTGCCAAGTATTGGAGAACCTGCCGCCCTCTAACGCAACCATGTAGCGATGGACGTGCTCGTCCTCCTCCCTGACACGACGACGTACCACCTTCGGCGGGGCCGGCTCCCTCCGCACCGAAACTGGCCCACGCGAACGCCACCAAACGAGATCAGGGTCGACGACGGGACCCGGGGCCGGGTTCCTCATCAAGCGGCGCGCCCCTCCAGGCAGCACCTCCCAGTGCCAGCCCGGCGGAGCCCAGTCCCGGACATGGGTCAGCTAGACATCGTCGCGGACGTGTCGACGGGGAGGATGCGGGCCGGGCATCATCGACAACAAATACTAGTTATATGCCCGCAAAAAGTAACATTTTTTTAATGATTGGATTTTGATAACTAAAATTTCTAACATTTCTAACAATGCTATATATAACTAACATTTCTAATATTTCTATAACTAAAAAAAGAAAAATTTCTAACTTTTTATAACTATTTCTATAACTAAAAAACAGAAAAATTTCTAACAATTCTAACTTTTTTATAACTATTTCTATAACTAAAAAATAGAAAAAATTCTAACAATTCTAACTTTTTTATAACTATTTCTATAACTAAAAAACAGAAAAATTCTAACAATTCTAACATTTCTAACAATTCTAACATTTCTAACTATTCTAACAATTCTAACATTTTTAACTATTTCTAAAAAACAGAAAAATCTATAACTAAAAATGTGTGTATGTGTGTGCGCGCGCTCACCTGCCGGCGAGGCGAGAGGCGACGGGGGGCGCGCGGCGATGGGGACGGCG